>NW_020699373.1:3942784-3960588 GCF_002925995.2 Terrapene triunguis
TGATTTCCATAGCAATAAGTTTTAAAGTTTTAAATTGGAGTGTGTCCTTTTCCTTCCCTCCTCCCCCACCCATCCCGGGCTACCTTTCCAATTATCCCCCTAGTTGTGTGATGAATTAATAAAGAATGCATGAATGTGAAGTAACAATGACTTTATTGCCTCTGCAACTGGTGCTTGAAGGGGGGAGGGTAGGGGAGGGTGGGGTGGTTGGTTTACAGGGAAGTAGAGTTAACCGGGTGGGGGGGGAGGGGCGGAGGGTTCATCAAGGAGAAACAAACAGAAGTTTCACTCCGTAGCCTGGCCAGTCACAAAACTGGTTTTCAAAGCTTCTCTGATGCGCACAGCGCCATGCTGTGCTGCTCTAACCGCCCTGGTGTCTGGCTGCGCGTAATCAGCAGCCAGGCGATTTGCCTCTACCTCCCACCCCGCCATAAATGTCTCCCCCTTACTCTCACAGATATTGTGGAGCGCACAGCAAGCAGCAATAACAATGGGGATATTCTTTTCGCTAAGGTCTGAGCGAGTCAGTAAGCTGCGCCAGCGTGCTTTTAAACGCCCAAATGCACATTCCACCACCATTCGGCACTTGCTCAGCCTGTAGTTGAACAGGTCCTGACTACTGTCCAGGCTGCCTGTGTACGGCTTCATGAGCCATGGCATTAAGGGGTAGGCTGGGTCCCCAAGGATCACGATAGGCATTTCAACATCCCCAACGGTTATTTTCTGGTCCGGGAAGAAAGTCCCTTCCTCCAGCTTTCTAAACAGAGCAGACTGCCTGAAGAAGCAGACTGCCTGAAGACGCAAGCATCATGTACCCTTCCCGGCCAGCCCACGTTGATGTCGGTGAAACGTCCCTTGTGATCCACCAGGGCTTGCAGCAGCATTGAAAAGTACCCCTTGCGGTTTATGTACTCGGTGGCTTGGTGCTCCGGTGCCAAGATAGGGATATGGGTTCCGTCTATCGCCCCACCACAGTTTGGGAATCCCATTGCAGCAAAGCCATCCACTATGGCTTGCACGTTTCCCAGAGTCACTACCCTTGATATCACCAGGTCTCTCATTGCCCTGGCAACTTGGATCACAGCAGCCCCCACAGTAGATTTGCCCACTCCAAATTGATTCCCCACTGACCGGTAGCTGTCTGGCGTTGCAAGCTTCCACAGAGCTATCGCCACTCGCTTCTCCACTGTGAGGGCTGCTCTCATCCTGGTATTCTGGCGCTTCAGGGCAGGGGAAAGCAAGTCACAAAGTTCCATGAAAGTGCCCTTACGCATGCGAAAGTTTCGCAGCCACTGGGAATCGTCCCACACCTGCAGCACGATGCGGTCCCACCAGTATGTTTCCCGGGCCCAGAATCGGCGTTCCACAGCATGAACCTGCCCCATTAACACCATGATTTCCACATTGCTGGGGCCTGTGCCTTGTGAGAGGTCTAGGTCCATGTCCATTTCCTCATCACTCTCGTCGCCGCTCTGCAATCGCCTCCTCCTCCTCCTCGCCTGGTCCTGGTTTTGCTTTGGCATGTCCTGGCTCTGCATATACTCCAGGACAATGCGCGTGGTGTTCATAGTGCTCATAATTGTCGCGGTGATCTGAGCGGGCTCCATGATCCCAGTGCTAGCTATGGCGTCTGGTCTGAAAAAAGGCGCGAAAGTAGTATCTGACGGACCAGGGGAAGGAGGGAGGGAGGGAGGGAGGGGCGAGTGACGACATGGCGTACAGGTACAGGGAATTAAAATCAAGAAAGGTGGCTTTGCATCAGGGAGAAACACAAACAACTGTCACACAGAATGGCCCCCCCCCAAAGATTGAACTCAAAAGCCTGGGTTTAGCAGGAGGGAGGGGGGAAGCAAATGAATACAGAATAAATCTATTTTTTACATCTTAAGACAACGGTGCAGCATGACTGATAGCCCTTGGCATTTTCTAGGTGCTTGGCAGCAAATACTGGGCGCTTGGCAGTTAGCCTTCTGGTCTATTGCACCATCTGATACCCACTGCAGTATGACAACGATGGATACCAGTCGTAATATACTATCTACTGCCCAAAAGGCAAGGGGTTGCTGCTGTGTAGCAATCTAGCCCCACGTCCGCCAGCCCCATGTCTGCCAGCACCCAGATCACCCTCGGCCTCTTCTGGGTGCTTAGCAGACAATACTGGGCACTTGGCAGAAAATAGCATACTACGACTCTGCTAACGTGCGATGAGCCAACAGGGCGCATGGCAGAAAATGGCATACTACGACTGATAACCATCATTGTCTGCCCAGGTGCCCATGATCGACAGTCACTGCTGTCCGATGAGGACGGTTACCAGTCGTAATAAACCATCTACTGCCAAAAGGCAAGGGGGCTGGTGCAATGCAGCCCCACGGCTGCCGGCACCCAGATCGCCAATGAAGGCTACCAGTCATGCTGCACCGTCTACCGCCAAAAGGCAGTTAACTGCTGCTGCTGTGTAGCAATGCAGTCCCACGTCTGCCGGCACCTAGATGACATATGGTGACGGTGAGCTGAGCTGAGCGGGCTCCATGCTTGCCGTGGTATGTTGTCTGCACAGGTAACCCAGGTAAAAAGGCGCGAATCTATTGTCTGCTGTTGCTGTGACGGAGGGGGAGGGGCCTGACGACATGTACCCAGAACCCCCCGCGGCACTGTTTTGCATCATCTGGGCATTGGGATCTCAACCCAGAATTCCAATGGGCGGCGGAGACTGCGGGAACTGTGGGATAGCTACCCATAGTGCAATGCGCCGGAAGCCGACGCTAGCCTCGGTACTGTGGACGCGGTCCGCCGAACTAATGCACTTAGAGCATTTTATGTGGGGACACACACAATCGGCTGTATACAACCGATTTCTATAAAACCGGCTTCTATTAATTCGACCTAATTTCGTAGTGTAGACATACCCTTAGTCTCTCTGTGTCTCAGCTCTCCAGGGGTAAAACCAGCATGATACTAGTTCTCCACCCCACAGAGATGTCCAGATGATACATTCATTAATGTTTGTGAGGTGTTCAGATGCTGCAGTGAGAAGGATTTGCAAAAGTGCCTACGTGACTTAAAGAGCCCCAGTCCCATCTTCATCACTTAGGGGCTTTTGAAAATCCCACCTAGTGAAAGTTTCTGCAAACGGGCTTAGGATGAAAACTAATATGGATCCTTAAATATCACACTTCTGCTATAAAACAGTAACTAGATATGAGTATTACATAAAAAACCCACAACATTCCCTAAACGCTTGTGTAAACAAAACTACACTCATACAAATGACCATATGAATGCAAACCAAAAAGCACAGAAACATGGATAGATCCATCCACTAAATGTTCATCAACACTACTGTGCATTATTCACTCAGGTCTAATTGTTGTTTTGATAGTATCCCTTTAAAGTAGATTTTAAATAAAAAGTAACTTTGTTTTTTTAATTTTTACATTTGATAAATTGGAATAAAACTATGGATGTCAGCAGCAACTTGTTTTACCTTTACGTGTTTTCCAGTTGGTTTTTGCTGACATCAATACATTTAAAATCATTACACATCACTTGTCTCAGGATAGGTTTAGTGCAGTAATTTTATGAACCTTACTCCACTGCTATCAAGAAATTATTACACTAATGTTCTAAGGACTGATATGCGTAATATCTGAAATATGAATATAAGCAACCTGTGGTATCAAAATAAACATCAAACAGCTTCACAGTTTCAAAGAGCTAAGCACTGGTTTACAGGTATTTAGACATGTGAGCAAGACTGTTTCTCAACCTGTGAGTTCCTTATTCAGTAGTAACTGTGGCATTGCACTGTAAAATAGCACTGTGAGTCTCAGCCGCAGTATAATAAAGACCCCTACTGGCAATGCATAGTGAACATTCTGGGCTTCGGCAGCCCTGACCACTCCCCCAGCATGCCCCTAAAACAGGGGCTGCATAGAGGGGGTGCTATAGTGCGAGCTATGCTGGCTTCACGCTGCCCCTGCTTTAGGAGTATTCCCCCAGGGGCAGTTAATCTATTTTTGTGCCCCTTTATGGTGGCTGATTTGCAGAGTCTACAATTGGGCCTTTCATTGAAGGGAATGCAAGAAAGTTATTGCCTCAGATCATCACAAAGGATCAAAGACTTTTAATCAAAAAGCTATGGGGGGGGAACCCTATGTGTAACCCTCAGAGAAAGGACAGAGACAGCAAAGACAGCATCCCGCTATGTAACAACCTGTCACCAGATCAGGAATGGACACTAATGACAAGTGGTCATGGGGGATAAAACCCAAAACACAGTGTGAAGCCCCATCCTGGGCAGATCACACCTACTTCTGACAGATACCTGAGGGGTCTGTTTCTTTTACACTGTGACAAAATTGCCTAGCTCATTATGCTAATAAAGTATCATTGAGCTGAACTGTGTCGTGCAGAACATAACATGCCGTGTGGTTGAATCCATCACTCCACCTTATAAATGCTGCCACTATATTTCAGGAACATCACAATCCACAACAAAATAACTCACTTCTTCTTCAGGGGAAATAAGGTTGTTTTGACAAAACAAAACTTTTTGCATGCACATTAAGTATAGCTTTTCCCTAGGAATCACTTTGTTTACAATTTTTTTGTCATTCTGTTAAAATGGAAACAATGAATGCATCAGTGCCTAAGAAACGGAGGAAACTTGCTTTTGGAAATGTACATTTTAATGTCTTTTTATTATGTTGTTTTTCCTCCCTATTTTCACTGTCCATTGTGGATGAATTGCAGTGCAATGCATCATTTCTTTAAGAGTTTACCCATAAAAAGAAGGAGGAAGGTGAAAGCAAATGGTATATACTAAAAGAAAAATAGCTTTCCTAAGACCTTAATAGCTACCGCTTGTGTGCAGCCCTCAGTTTGCTCCGCTCCGCAGATTAACTTTAACCTTCGGTAGAGCATCCCCAAAGACCAGAACGTATTTTTGGTTGTTAAACAAATGAAGGATTTGACACATTTCCACCATTGTTTCAGAAAACGAAATGAAATGGTTTCGAAATGAAAGCCACACATCCTTTCACTTGTCTAAAATGCCAGGGACAGTTGTTGTAACTCAGAAGCTAACTGTGTGGTGATTTGTCACTCCCTTGGCTTTCCTGCTTGTTTTACTTTCCCTGTTTTAACATTTTACTTACTTTTCCTGTTATTCTTTACATTCTTTTTTCTCTAGTGTCTCTCTGTGCTCATGAAGATTAAGTGACTTGCAGCAGCGGACGTGTGTCTTTTGGGAGGTTTTCTCTGTGTGCGTTCACAGGCCAGATGCATTCAGACAACTGCAACAAAAGCTCTCCTGTGCCAATGACATTGCTGCTGCGACCTGGAGGAAGAACCATCTGTAGGGGTGACAATTCAATTCCCGAACCTGCTCAGCTCTGACCTTGCGTAAGTGCAGCTCCTGAAACATGTCACATTACGGTGTGGGTTGTTTTGTGTTATGGGTATTTCGTGCTCCAAAAATAATTTTACGTGGAATCTCCCAGGATTCGAACAAGAAGTGAAATGTGAGGGCTTTGAGATAAGCAAAGAGTGGCTGAGATGCAGTCGCTTAACAAAGCTGCTATTGGCTCAGGCAGAGGGAGAATTCCTCCTGCTCACCTGGAAGCATTTGCCATAAGGATCACCGTTTGGGTTTCAGCTGAAGTCATGTCCAGTGCAAATACACAGTAAATATACTCCTAAATATATAAATGGGTCCTCACCACTGGTCAACACTTAAATCTAATTATGACAGCTTAAATGGCTCTGTGTTAAGATTTGCACAACACACTGTGTGTGGCATCTCATTTTGGCATTACTAATGGTTGGAACTTGGATTGCGGGCAGAGGTTGGAAGAGAACTATCATTTATTTCCAGTCTGACCTCTGGTCCTTTCAGGGATTTCGATTTGGCTTTAAGGTTTGGATTCTAAGTAAATGACAAAACCCACTTGTTTTTGTCTCTGGACTTTTTCTAATAATTACTTCTTTTCTTATAGGCCAGATCTACAGCAATCTGGGTATTTTACTTTTGCAGATGGACAGTGATATCTAACTGTTTATTTGTATGCACACCTACCTAATTTGCTCGCACAATCATAATTGCATCCACAATTGCGCGCACACATTTTTTTTCCAATTAGGCCATGAATTTCTCTGAAATGTGGGTTCCAGAAGAATGTTCCAAATAACATGATATTCACATCATTTTATTTTCATTATTCAGACTCATGCCTTTCTCTACCTGTAGAGCTAGTTGAACTATTCATTGCAAATAAATGATCTGACAAATTTAGCTTTTTTCAGTTTACAACTTGTTTCCCAACTGATTCTGATTTCTATTAATGTATTTGTTATTTGCAAGTGTCCATCAATTTGCTGGAACAATTTTCAACCTCTGGTTTGTTTGCACACTATTTGCTTTGACTATTCATGGTCACCTAAGTCACATAGTATTATTTTCCTTTTCTAACTGGTGATAGACATTTTAAACAGGAAAATAATGAATGCTGAAAAACAAATTTTTGAATATCGAATACTGTTGTTGATGCACAAATATATACTTCCCACTCAAATACAGGTATTCATACGAATTCCTCAATCACTGTAAACTAGTCCATTTGCACAAGTATTTGTGAATAGCAAATGAAAAAGTGCTAAAACATGGTATAATGGAATATGGTCATAATTCAAATGTTTTACATAGGTACTTTTTATTATTCTGCCAGCTTTTCGTTCCACTCAATGAATGGGTTAGTTGGGCGAGACTACTCTAGTGTCTAACTAGGATCTGGCAGACATAATTTGCCATGATGTAGGATTTCCTCTTACATGCAGCTCCTGGAAGGGGGAGCAAATATAAGGCAGGCAAAGAATGACTTACAGCTCAGACAAGCTGAGTACAGCGTCTCTTGGCTCAGTTGTCTTTTGCTCAGTTGAACTTTGACCATTGATCACACCATTGTGTGGGTTGAGTCTCTGCTATGGTAATGAGTAGGACATGGAGACAGTATAATGGGGTGGGAGGAATCCAATAACAAGTTATGGCCACATTAGTTGTTACCCAGCGGCTTGCAGACATAAGAAGAGATGTATCCACTAAGCCACTCAGACTCTTCCCTTTTGATATTTTTTAGCTCTATGCCTGCAACTATACTTACACGTCTGGACACCATGAAAAGGCAAGCATAAAATTACTCCTACATTTAAGAAATTATTTTTGTAACAGGTATGATCTTTGTTACCTTTAAACTAATTAGAGCTCCAAGGAAAGTTGAAGAGTAATGAAAATAGATGGAGCGCTGTATGCTGACAGAAGACTACTTTTATAACAGAAAAATGACAAGGACAGCAGAGAGCTGCGGAGGGAAAAACAGCTGCTATTTATACTTGAATGCTCAGCAAAATCACGAGACAATGGGAGTGTTTTAGACTTCTCCTCTACAGTATACGCAGTATAATCATTAAAACAACCATGCTGCAAAAGAAAATATTAATGAGCTTCATGGATGATGATATTTGTATAGATGCATTAGCAATGCTAAGCTCAAGCTTGCAAACACTGGCATGTCCACAGGGCTCCATGGATAGGCCTGGGAAATAGGGGATCTCTTCTTGGCTTCTGCAGCTTACTGCGTGCTGGAGCAAGGTCAGACAGGCTGACACAGCCCCGACTGGTTAGATAGGCACAACCTGCATTTGCTGAACAGCAAAGCTCATCTTTCCTCTCAGGCAGGTGCATGCCAGGGGATTTGGGATGGCTAGTTGTGGGGTATTATTATTTATGGTGGGTTGTTAACTGCTAAATGGGCCATTTGGGATGCTAAATGGGCTCTATTGTCAGGCATCCTTGGGTGGTACAGCCTTTTGATTTGTATGTTTAATATTTATACACGTGCCTGGAACTTGGTTAGGTGCTTTTAATAAATCTAAGTAAATATAAATAAATAGCAATGACATTCTTATTGTTATTTAAGCTTCATCCCATCACTTTAAATGATTGCTTCTTCTCCAGCTCGCTTCCATAAAAGAAATGACTGAAGGAAAGCTCAATGCGCCAGAGGGCTGTGCTTGTCTAAAGACCTGTATCTTTCTCGGGCTCTCCCCTCTTCATTGTTTATATCATTAGGCAGTCTGAGCCCAGCCTGGTTTGGAGACAGCTGTTAGCATTAAGAGCATCAGTCCTCTTAATGCTAACAAGCTGCTTGCTACAGCTCTTCCAGTATTAACATCCAGCTAATTTGCCTTCATCAGGAAATGATCTTTTACCACGTGTGTACCATATCCCACTGCACACTCCACTGTAAAGTGGGAATAGGCTTGCAGAACTGCAGAAATGTTTTCTTGATCCCTGTCTGCTAGAGGTCGTGTTTTTCCCCATGAAGGATTTCAATGAAGACATTTTCATTTGCATCAAACTCTGTTTTGAGTTTTCATCAAAAATTGAACCCCTTCCTCCCCCCAACTTTGGTATTCAGTTGTTCAGCAAATACCTGCAACTAGATGAAAATGGACATTTTTTCCAGGAATTTTTTTAATTTAGTGGAAAAGTCATTTTCTGCCCCCCCCCCCCCAAAAAAGAAAAGTTTTGATGGGAAATTTTCAATTATCTCTATTGTCTAAAATGGCCATGCATCCATGTTAAAGCTTTGAAAACAATCTTTAAATAGGGGTTAAACAAGGCATTTACTAACCAGACAAGGTTAGTGCAATTTTTAAAGCCCTGATGCAAGTAGTCCCAGGGATCACTTAAGTGCCTGTTCCTCCTCCTCATTGAAATCTATGACAAACCTTCCATTGGCGTCCATGGGGTAGAATCATGCCTCAAATCTGGAGCAGAGCAGACATAACAGATGCAAACTCTCCTTACTCACCTCTCCCCACATAAACAGCCCTGCTTTCCAGCCCCCCTGCTGATAAACCATGCACCATTTCTTTGAGAGTGGTGCTCTACACTACAGAGGTTTTATTTTGATATAAATCTAACATCACACTTATCCAAACAGACATAAATCTCATGAACCACAGATGTTGGATTGCCACGTAGTGTAGTCTGATCTGTAGATTGTGAATAAGAATTCCCAGTTATCACTTTAAGGGTAGACAGGTTCTTGTCCCAAGATCAGGCCCCATATTATTAAAATTATTAATATATAGCTGGGAACTCCAATGTGCACGGGTGCAACACTCACACTATAGGAACTATTTTATATTTACACATAAATAATGTATTAATACATTTAGCAAAGTCACGCACACCCTAACTCAGTAAGGTAGATAGAGATGATACAGAAAGTACATCTGAACAGCCATACTCACACCAGCCCTGGCAGAACAACCTGAAATGTTACCCATTATCTTCCTCATCACCGTCACCTTCCTCATTAGTTCATGTTTCTATGGTTGGCTGAGGTCATTATGGACACACTTCCCCCCTACACTCTACTTCCAGTTCCCCAAAACGTATGGGTTACCTAAGTTTATCTATGACAACGTTTGTAGGCCTCAAGCCTCATGCTAACTGCTGAAGCCAATGTCTTACAGGATACAAGCCTGTACGTTCCATGCATTACTGCTGAATATAATAAAGCAGAATATAATGCAAAGCAGTGAATATAATAGTGGTAAGCCCACTGGGCTACAGTAGGCTATACAGCAGTTAGTAGGAATCATATAGGCTTCTTCCAGAATTGTGGATGATACCTTTCTACAGCAGCTAGCTAGACAGGGATAAGCATGTTCATCTCTGTATGCATGCAAGGTAGAGAACAAGAGTGATTATTCTATGAAGGCCTTCCCTCCCCACGCACAGCCCTGGTATGTCTCAGAACAGCAGTTTCTTTTATTCCAGTTGATTATCTCCTGGTTGAATCTCAGAAGAACCCTAGCAAACCACAAGCTTCACAGAGGATGCGAATTGCAACAGCAGCAGCAACAACAACAAAGTTCAACCAAACCTTTTAATGTGAGAGCTGTTTACATGTAAATATTTGTTAGGAAAGAGCCCCTGTAATCCTCTGCTGATGTGCCTGAATTCAACTCTTCCTCTGGGTATACTTTTTAATTCTGCAGCCGGAGTATTAGCAATATTAAACTGAAAATGTCACAGAATGTCAAGTCTGAAAATGTCACAGAGAAAAGGAAGGGGGGAAAAAAAGAAAAGATGGTGACCCTGCACTATCGGCAGATGAAATAAATATGCCTCACTGGTACAGTACAGTGGTTTCTTGGTGGGTATAATTTTATACATTTTGCATCCTATTAA
Organism: Terrapene triunguis; assembly: GCF_002925995.2. Classification (NCBI taxonomy): domain Eukaryota; kingdom Metazoa; phylum Chordata; order Testudines; family Emydidae; genus Terrapene; species Terrapene triunguis. Next base: position 3,953,049 of record NW_020699373.1, read on the forward strand.
TTTTCATGGCATCGATGGAGAAATATTAGAACAGTGAGAGTGCTGAAGACAAATTAACTCATCAATTACATGTATGGGACAGTGGAGACTGAGTTTATTTCACCATTTCCAATTGCAATAAAACTGTAATTACTTACTCGTGGAATCTTCATGGAAATCTGCATTCATTACCACTTAATTTGAAGTCAGTGACTGTTGTATACTTAACTTTTCTAATATTTGATGCTTAGAACTAGGAGCTGGTTAGAATAAAGCAGCTGTCCCTGCCAGTCCCCACAGCAACATTTTTTTCTTTGCTTGTCCAAACCAAATTTTGCCCAGGACACCATCAAGATTGGTTTGGATTTAAACAGCACAAAAAAGAAAGAAAAATGACTCATTTGTTCAAGGTCATTAATATCCTTCTCTCTCTGTGTGTGCGAGCATGTGTCTGTCTTTCCCTCTCTCATAGTCATCAACTCATGCCAAGGCTGCCATCCCTACACTGAATACACCTCTAGCCCGATATAATGCTGTCCCCGGGAGCCAAAAAATCTTACCACGTTATAGGTGAAACCGCGTTATATCGAACTTGCTTTGATCCGCCGGAGTGCACAGCCCCGCCCCCCCGGAACACTGCTTTACCGCTTTATATCCGAATTCGTGTTATATCGGGTCGTGTTATATTGGGGTAGAGGTGTAGTACCTTACGCTGAGAATACTCTCATTGAGTGGGCTGGTGGGCTTTCACAGGAATGTACTATTCAATGTGCATTAGGGTGGCAAAATCTAGTCCGAAGTGGACACAATATCGCTCTGGTTCTAACAAGCCTTTTTCATTAAAAAGAAATACAAAATCTTTTAAACAAATTAAGTTAACGCAGTTCTCCTGTGCCAAGTATTCTTATTTTTCAGACTGATTTCCAGTGGAAGGTATTTGGTTTGGTTTTTTGGTGGGGGGATGCGGAGGGAGGAACGTATTTGTCTTCATTGCACAAGAGCTCCTGAGTGGATTGGTCAGTCATAAGGGGCATCTTGGAAAGTGTAGATCATAATGGGCAACAAAATCCCACACCAGGCAGTATTTTATTTTTGGATCTAGAGCGTGTATTTGTAAAAAGTCTCCCTTTCTGCCATCTCATAAGGCGGAAATGTAAGTGCATGTTGGGGGTGAGGAGAAAGGAAATAAGAGGTCAGAATATTATTAATATCCATTTAGGTTCTAATCCTGCAATTGAAAGCAAGTGACCAGACTACTGTGCCCTTAAAGAGCCTCATGGAAATTAATGAAACTCTGTGGAGAGGCAGCAGTCTGCCAAGCACTATCAGTAGTAGGATCAAGCCCTAGATTGTTAGCTCTTTGGGGGAGAGAATGTTCCTGATCTGTTTTGTGGTCAGGGCCGGTGCTACCATTAAGGCAAACTAGGCGGTTGCCTAGGGTGCCAAGATTTGGGGGTGCCAAAAAGTGGTGCCCCCAATTTTTTTTTTACAGCGTTCCTACGCCCCCTCCCCGAGCGCGCGGTCACCGCTCCACTTCTCCCACCTCCCAGGCTTGCAGCGCCAATCAGCTGTTTGGCGCTGCAAGCCTGGGAGGGGAGGAGAATTAGAGCAGGGGCGGCGTGCTCGGGGAGGAGGCAGAGCAGAGGTGAGCTGGGGTGGGGAGCTGCCGCACGGCTCCCCAGGGAGGGGGGGGAAGCTGCCGTGGGGGGGATGCCTCAGAACGAGGGGTGGGACGGGGAACTGCTGCAGGGCTGGTGGGGGGGAAACAAGGTGGAAGTTTCACCTCGGGTGCGAAACTTCCTTGCATCGGCCCTGTTTGTGGTACAGGGGCCTGTGCATTTTACAGCACTCTTGTAAATTACATTGTTGATAGAGGTGGTTGAAGTTTTTCAAATGAAAAGGTTTTTGTCGAAAAATGTCTTTTTTTTCAAAACGAGAATGATTTATTTTAAAATATTCACTGAAATGTTTACTTTTTTTGCAAAGTGTGCCCTTTTGATTTAAAAAAAAATCACCAGAAACATTAAAAATGTTATCAAAAGGAGAATTAAGGGATGACATGATTACAGTCTGAGTATCTGCACTGGAAAAAAATATTTCATAATGGTCTCTTCAAACTAGCAGAGAAAGGTATAACATGATCCAATGGCTGGAAGTTGAATCTAGACAAATTCAGACTGAAAATAAGGCATATTTAACAGTGAAAGTAATTAATCATTGGAACAATTTACTGAGGGTCATGGTGGATTTTCCATCACTGACAATTTTAAAATCAAGATTGGAAGTTTTTGTAAAAGATGTGCTCTATGAATTATTTTTGATAAATTCTATGGCCTGGGTTATACAGGAAGCCAGATTAGATTTCACATTGATCCCTTCTGGCCTGGGAATCTATGAAAAATACTTATAAAAAGTTTACATTTAAAAATGGGTTTTTGGTAAAGAAAAATGTTTAGTAAAATTTTATAACATTTTTTGGGGTGAAAAAATAATCCAAAAACAAATTACAAAATTATTCAGAAACATGGCTCCACTTCCAATTGTTGGAAAGGAAAACAACTTCAAAAAATTTTATTATTCAGCCAGCCCTAGTTCTTAACAATAATAAACAGGAAATCAAAGTACTTAACCAAAAACTTAGCTGAGGATAAAAAGACAAACAGGAAAGAGGGTGGTGGTTTGTTTTATAACTGTAGATCTATCACTAATACTGTGAGACACAAAGAGAATTGTTCCTTTTAAGCTCTATGTTTTAAGCCTATGACTGGTTGAAGGCTATTAGTTCTTGGCTCTTGACCACATGAACCTCCTGGTATGAATTTGGTTATATTCTTAAACACTACCTTTCAGCCTGTGTTTGGTGATTTCTGAACCCTATCTCACTTCATAGCCTTATTAGACATGAGCCAAACCGCTTCTCTGGATTCCTGGTAGTACCCATCCTGTCGATCCATAAATAAGCAGCCAAGTTAAGCTTCACATTACCAATCAGACCATTGGTTAGGTTTCTGAGTATCACTCTAATTTTAAAAAATGACTGCCTAGTGCTGTATGAAATATGGTCTTGTGGTGGGAAAACACCTATGCATGACTAGAGAAGGAAGTAATAAAGCTATGATTGTCATTGTGGCAGTTCAGCCTTCCCCTTTAAACTTGTGGACTAGAAAGCTATCTGTGCAGGATGGATCAGGAAAGTTGTGGAGCAGCTACAGGGCCTTAACAGGGAAAACCTTGGCTCCTCAGCTACCTGACCATGTGAAGCAGAGTCGGGGGAAATTAAACTACGCCTGAAGCAACCCTAGGGAAAGAACCGCCTTTGATTAGTCTAATAGCAACTCTATTTACGTAATCCTTTATTTTGCTGGAAATTTATGTGGGTGGGTGGCCACTTATAACATTCGTTGTCATTTTGATAACTTACCAGAGATCTTCATCTTTTAATAGTCTGTCTAGTAGAGGAGAGAGGGACTGTGACCTTAATTTTCAGAGCTGACTTTTGCTTTTGAGTATGTCTGGTTTGGGGTCTCAAGTCTGAGGCACCATAAGGGAGCCTGATTTTCAGAGGGTGGCTGCCCAACACTTGCTGAAAATCAGGCCCCTCTCATGAGTTTCAAGTTAGGCATCCAAAACCTGAGACCCTCCCACACCCATCCAAGATTTAAGTTTGTTAGTTCTCAGTGCTGTGCAGTGATACTACTCTTCTCCGGTTGGTATTTTGCAGAAATGCCTTATAGATCTCTAGGAGCCACTAGCATCAAAGGAAGTAATGTAAAAACAAATTTATTCCTGCCTAAAATTACTTTGGTTGACGATACAGTTAACTTAATGGTAGGAACCATTATTGTTAATATCTTTAGTGTTTTCTGTTATGATTACCCCCTTCTTTTGCTTGAAGCTGGAACCTCAGCTGGACAATGTCCTAAAGAAGTAGGTAGTGAGTGTAGGCTGGGAAGATGAGATTTCACTAAGTTATAAAGTATAGAAAAAAAATACTGCATTGATAATTTAAGGTTGGTAGCTTTTGATGAAGTTAAGTAATCCACTGTCAGTCTACAGACAATAATTTGCTCTTGTTAAGCACTGATGAGAGAAATAGGGGTGGGAATAGAGAGAGAGATGAAAAAACTATAGCTGAAATTTTACAATTGTATTTTAAAACTTGGAACATCAGGTAGAATTCCTTTTAAGGGCCTGACTTTCAGCCTGGCCTTTTGTGGGAGTAATTTTGTGGGAGAACTGTCTGCTCCAGTTCTAGGTGAAGTCAATAGAAAGACTCCCATTGGCCTCTGCGGGAGCTGGAGGGGCCCATAGGCCATTAAGAGGTCCAAGTTGCTAACTCGTGAGTACATAAGTATAATGAGATGCACTGTGACCCCAGTGATGTCCAGTAGCAGAACTACTCAAAAGCAGAAGCCAGAATTTAAAAATGTGTTTTTTAAAATTTGAGGCATATTTAATCAACACCAAAGCTGTTTTTTTTTTCCACAGGGAAACACACACACCCCGCCCCCAAGATTATAAAATTGACTGAAAAATCTGGTGGTGTTGCAATCTTACATTTTTTTGGGGGGGAAATAGATATTATTTACAAATAGTTTTATTCCATTAGAGGTGATGCACTTTCAGTCTTAACTACCAGGAAAGGTGAAAGTTTCCTACCATTAAATCTATATGCTGCCATTGGTATTTCTGAAGCCAGTGATGATACATGAGGTGCTATTGAGCTATTATGATGTCAAATGCTGTGATGCTAGCAAAAGAAAAAAGTCTTTACAAGAAGGTGGATTAGTTTAAAATCAATCATGGGTACAATCCAAAAGCTTCATTAAAGACATAGAGTTTCTTCTTTTGGCAGAATAATTTGTTCCTGTCTGGATTGAAACAATGGAAATGCAATACAATATAAAGAAACAAAATGGAAAAGACCAATTAAATACTTAAAGCTAGACTTCCACATTAAGCTAAAAGGTACATGGTCAAATGTTGGTGAGAGAAAAGTTTGCTACAGCAACAGATAACCCATTTAACATCAGAAGAACAGAGTTCTCCAAATGTGGAGGCATTTCCAAATTTATATCCAAGCATGCCCAAGGGATATCTTGGATCTGGAAATCACACTGGAGAACATGTGAAATAACCCGTGTTTTCTGATTTCATAGGGGATAGACCTACTGCCATAAAAAAACTTTATTGTAGAATTTTGGCACTTGCAGTTGTGGTCAAAGCAAAGACAATTAGAAGGAGGAGGAGGGTATAAGTCAAAGCTGAATTGATTTTATTAAACCTGAGAGATGGTTTCGCCTGAGTTTGGGTGCAGGTTTTTGGTATTTCCATTTTTTTTAAATGCTTTGACTGAATATGGTGCTTGTGAATGGTATCAGACTGACAATCTGGAGGCAGATGGCAGTCTTCAGGTTCTGCATGACCCAAGCAGCATAAGCTTACCCACACTGTCATGCCAACTTGTCTCCAGCATGATCTGGAGCGATCACATGTTGGAGTCATATAATTCAATCTCTGTCTATGCAACTGTTGTCCTTTCTTCTGAGGCTACTGAAAAACAAGGGAGCCAGTTATGGTGACATTTGTATTCTTCTGTAAGATAGTTACGTACCCACCACCACATTTCACATAGGTTACCACACTGCGGTCAGATGGTGACAGCTTTTTATCACTATCTACCAGAACTGATTGGAACAGGTGCCCTTGAGGTGAAAAGCTCTGCCAACCTCCTGAGTTGTTCAGACGAGAGATGGGCAAGCCTTGAAAGGTTTGGGACACATATGGGCAAATCTCTCGAGGCTTGTGTGAAAAGGGCTATGATTGGGACACGCAGCAGTGCAAAGCGAAGATAAAGGAGCTGAGGCAGGTGTACCATAAGCCGCGGGAGGCAAACCATTGCTCCAGTGGTACACCTAAGGCCTGCTGCTTCTATAAGGAGCTGAATGCTATCCTCGGTGGTGACCCCACTTCCATCGCTGATAGCCCCGTGGATACTTTGGAGGCAGCAGAAAGAGGGTGTAACCCACTGGCTGAAATTCCAGATGAAGAAATGGAACTAGAAGAGGATGTGGAGCTCCCAGCAGGGTCGCCCGGTGGGGTGGGCAGGCAGCCAGGAACTGTTCTCCACTCCAGAAGTGCTCTACTGGGAGCAGGAAGCAGATGAGACGCCTGGTAAGTTTCTGTGGCTTCTGTAGGGAATTGAAAAGTGGGAGGCAGGTAGTGTTTTATGTGAGCTGGACATTGCCCTGTGTAGCTAATCTACATAGCCAAGCAGGGTGTTGATGGACATCGAGACCGGCAGGGAATCCTGCAGAGAGAGGCTCTGGAAAGTTTCCATGAGGTATTTGTTAATCCTCTGCTGCAGATTCCAAGGGATTGCAGCCTTGTTAGTTCCCGCATTGTAGGAAATTGTACCATGCCATTTAGCAATCACTGGAGCTGGGACCAAAGCGGCACATAGCTGAGCTGCATATAGACCAGGGTGAAAGCCACAAGCATGCAGTAGTTGTGCCCTGGTTTCCCTGCTTACCCGCAGCAGTGAGATGTCAGCCAGCAGGTTGGCCGCCTGTGAAAAAGTGTGGGATGAGTTCCCTGCAAATCTGCCCTGCAAGCCTTGACCATTTTGTCTGTACACACAACCACCTTCTCCCCACTCTCGACACTCCCCATGATTGGGGTACTCGCAGAGCTGTGTGCCTGCCTAGAGTCAGTGAGAAAATGATTGCTACTAGTTGCAAAAGGCCCTTGTTACTGAAATATTTCAATCGTTTGCTGGAATGTAACAATCCCTCTTCTGGGTGTTGTTCACAGCAACCGAGACCTTGAGGAACACACCACACACCCCTGCCGACCGGCTTCGGCAGATAAGGAAGAAGCCGAGACGCAGCAAAGAACACATGTTCAGGTAGGTGCTGCAGCGCAATGAGAGACAGACCAGGGAATGCAAAGAGTGCTGGGAAGCCAAAAGTCAGGACAGAAAAGCGAATGCAGCATTTGCTAGGCAAGCAACAGAGTGGATGATAAAAGTTATGGAGGATCAGACAGCGATGCTCAAGTCTTTGATACAGCTGCAGACTGAGCAGATCCGTGTTCAATCTCCAAAGCAACACATGCACAATTCTTTGCCAACCCCGCCCCCCTCTATGCCCAGACATTCCTTTTCACTTCACAGCACTCCTAAGTTTCCCCATCACTCCACCCCCCACCCCCCACAGCTTGGAAAATGATGGTTGGAGCTACACACAGTTGTGAGGTTTTACCCTTTTTTAACAATAAATAAAGGCTAAGGTCTTTAATGGTATAGCATTTTTATTCTGTGTTCTACAAAAGAGTATAGCAATGAATTCACTCTTGGGAAAGATGCTTCTAAAACATTTTGTTGCATGGATCTTGGGCCCCAAAATTGTTCATGGATGCACCAGGGAATCACCTCCAAAGTAGACATGTGTTAGTGCCCCTCATTGTCAAAGTGGTTCCTCAAAGCCTCTCTGATGTTCATAGCAGCCCTCTGGCAGGGCCAGCTCTAACTTTTTTGCTGCCCCAAGCAGCAAAAAAAAGC
>NW_020699373.1:3965588-4006262 GCF_002925995.2 Terrapene triunguis
TGCTAGCTAGAATCTAGTTAGTTTACGTATCACACCTTGGTTTGTAGTGTAGATGTACTCCTAAGTGATGCAAACACCAGGCAAAGAGCTATAGCTGAGTTTTGCACCCTTCTGATTTCTGTATATCTTAAAAGAAAATAGCACCAGTGCTGCTCCGTTTATGTCTACTGTAGTATAAAACATGCAATGTGTTCTCAGAGTCTGTTATTTCAATTGAATAGCCTGCAGTGCGTGCTGTTCCCACTTGCAAAAGATTGACTGCCTCCCTAGTCTTGGAAGTAGGAGTTATGTAAGCAGCTCGGTCAAGCACTTAACATGATTCTTTGGCATATTTAGTTAATTTAGTAATCTACAACCAAACATTAAACAGGTCATGTGATTCATGTATGACATGTATTTTCTTTACAAGATCAGAACAAAGCAGTTTCCATTGTTTGGTCAAAGTGGTGCATTGTCAGGCTCTGTTCTTGAGGATGAGCCAATTAAAATTAAAACCTACACAACAAGCCCTTTAAAAGCTGTCCACAGCTCTCTTTTAAAACAAAACACTGAAATAATGTCTCCTGTGTGTAAACCGAGTATTACAGAAAAACTTGTTTCTATAAAAGGACTGTATAGGTTCAGAACGGTTCATGTACCCACATGTAGGACAATTTGGAAATATTTTGGAAGCCTAAATCTACCATCAAAGACCCTGATCTTGTAAAGACTCACACATATGCTTAATTTATGTACGGTGAGTAGTAACTTGGGTTTACTCATAGTGAATAAAGGTAAGCATGTTTTAAATCTGTCCAGAATTGGGGCCCAAATGAATAGTGTTGACGGAGAGAAACTGTGACTTGCTTCTGTTTAAGATGACCAGATAGCAAGTGTGAAAAATCGGGACGGGGGTGTGGGGGGGAAATAGGAGCCTATATAAGAAAAAGACCCAAAAATTGGGACTGTCCCTATAAAATAGGGACATCTGGTCACCCTACTTCTGTTTAAGGAGGCAGGAATACATATTCCACAGTGCTCCCACTGGGAGCTGGGCATTCTTTGCTATCTTTGTCATGACACCTTATATCCACTTCCTGACTCTCCCCCTTTTTACAGTCTTCTTAAAGACTTACGAGGAGGAATTAGGGTTGTTCAACATTCTAGGGGATGCGACTGCTCTTGCAATAATCTGTAGCAGTTCAAGTGGCCATTTGGTGTTCACATTCAGTAAATGTCTGTGCAAATGAGGCCTCATGCAAACACTAAATGTAAAGGAACGGGAGACTTTTTCCATTGACTTCAATGGGCTTCAGATCAGACTCATGGGCAGTTAAATGCAGTGTGACCTGACATGAAGACCTGTGCACACTGATGCATGTACAGTTTTGAAAGTGTGCTGATGTATGAAAAGTTGTCTCCGGATTACTGAAGAAGGCCTGTAGGTGGATCGGGAGCCTTGCTGAAGGTTGGCAATAACTTCTTCCTATTCATCCATTTGTCTGAGGATTTTTCAAAACAAACGTATGAGGTGACAATGCCATGCAGATCATGTCAGCCAGAAGTATTTTGTGAGAACATATAGGAGACTATACAGGTTAAATACTGGAGTCAAGGTTCATTTCTGTGTTTCTTTTATGTAGCATTTGTCCGTTCCATTCCTCTCTCTATCCATCCACCCACCCAGACAAAAAAAAGGAGATAAGATTGAGCGCACACATCAGTAATATTAGAGTTAGAAACATGACAGCCATGTTGTTTCAACATGATCCTCGAAACAAGTATTACAGATACAGGAAATGTAGTTTTAATGTTAACATATTTGACTTTCTTTAAAGGTTAACATACAGAAACGTACCGATAAGGCACCCAAACAACGTGTAACTCCTCTCTGTAGTAATGTCATGGAATAACTGTACAATGATGATTAACCTACCACAAAAACACTAAACTGCATTCAATTGATTTTTCAGGCCACATACGTTTTCTTTATATTTTTCCCTCATGGTGTCATTTAAAAAAAAAATCAAAAATTTAATTTAGAATATATATGTATATATATATATATTCTAAATTAAATTTATATATATATAGATGCATAATCAAACTTATTCATAAACTCTCATAGTATTAAACAGTGGGATTTCACTGTATTTAGCTGACAAGAAATAAATTCGGGTTGGGTTATCCATGAGAGCCTGCAGGCTGAATTGGCAGCAGCGCGGCATGGGGTGAGGGAGAGCAGGGCTGGGTGAAGATTATGGAGTGGGGGCTGTGAGTTGGGATGAGAGGGGAGAAGAAGAGAGGGTCATGGTGGGTGTTGATGTAGATGAGGTGGGGGCATTCATTAGTAATTTCAAGGAAGTGTGGGGGGGACAGTTGAGAGTTAATCTGCTTCCTGACCCCAACTTTCATATAGCACTGGTCTTAACACAGTCTCCAACCCCCCATGCCTTCTGATCACTTCATATCTCCACAGACTCCTCACTGTTCTTTTCACCTGCCCCCACATGAGAAAGCAGCACAATGGGAGCTGCAGGAGATAACACCACCTGAGGAGCTGAAGGACTACCTCAAATAGCAGGAGTAAGCTGTTGTTATCTGTGGGCCAGCCACGCATAACACACTGAAACAGAAGCCCCATAGCCTGCATAGTCAACGTACAGATCTGGTAGATTTTCTGTGACAGATAGTGAGCCTAAGTGGCTGGAATCTGCATGGTTCAATGACTAAGTATTTTCTACAAAGTGGAACAGCTCCAACAGACGTGGTTCAGCGTAGCCTAGTGGATAGGATATGAACCTAGGAGTGGGGTGACCGGGGTTCAGATCTCCGCTGCACATCAGGCAGAGTTGGGATTTGAATGGGGGTCTCCAATATTTTAGGTGACGGCTCTAACCCCTGCACCCAAGGTTACAAAAGGGCTGCGACTACTATTATTTTTCGCAATGAAGAGTTTAGTCCCCTCACTCTGCGAGGGTGTTTGTAGCTGTGAATTGTGAGCAGAAGGAGGCGCCTCCCTCTGGCCTGGACTTAGGCACCTAAATGCTCTTCCTTGGCATTTCCTATTGGCATTTCCATATTCCTATTTCCTAGGTGGATCCCATTCTTAGGCATCTAACTCTCTCCAGTCATTGTATAGAGTGCCTGGGCTATGGACTCCACTAAGTGCAGGGCACCTAAAAACTTCGGTATTGCAACGACGAGTCTGTCGCTTTTGTGACTTGCTCCAAGGTCCCCCAGGAAGTCTGCAGCTTTTATTTTGTCGTGATTTATTTATTTAGTGCCCAAAGCCTGTTTGGATGCAAATCGAAAAAGAAATAAGTAAAATGTCAGCTCTATTGCAAACAGATAGGTGGAAACAAGTAAATGTTTACAAAAGGGCTAAAGAACAAAATAGGTAGGAGATTGCTTTAATTGTCAAACTTCCTTACAAGGTATTATGGACAAGTAGCAATTGACAGAGTGGGAATAAACTGTTAGAAAAACTAATTTGTCAGAGGTATCCCTTTAAAAATGCTATAGTAAAATGCCATTTAAAAATATTTTAAAGATACATTCTGTAGCTTTTTTGGGGAGGGTGGGGGTGCACAGGTGATAAGGGAAGGGGAGGAGATATTTTGGATGTAAAGCATATTTTCTATTCCCAAAGACTCAAGCTTGTTGATGGGAAAGGACATGAGCAAATATTGTTTGGGGAGTTCAGGTCAGTGTCTCTCTGAAGGATGTTTGTGTGGGGGGGAGGGGGGAGTATGTGTTCTTTGCAGCTATTCTCAGAGGGGAAACAACATTTAATATAGATATATTTTGGACAAGTCTTCAGATGGTGTAAACCAGCATAGGACCACTGAAGTCATTGGAGCTGTGCTAATTTGCACCAGCTGAGAATCTGGCTCTGCATCTAGAGTATTACTGATGTCTCATAGTTTTCTGTAGGCTATGCAGGTGACTATCCTGATGCTCCTCTATGTTGGTGAGCAAAACATTTCAGAGTTACTCCCCACTGCTTTCAGATTACTGAACCAATTTAGCTCTAGTTAATAACTCTATTAACTGGGAAACAGTTACTGTTCTTTTATCAGCTCAGCAACACTACAGACCCATTATGAGCAGCCCATCAACAACATAAATCTCTTCATATAGTAATACACAAAATGCTTTGTCTCTTAAAAGCAGTGTCATAGAAACACCACCTCAGTCTTACATTTTTCATTGACGAAGGCTGGCTCTGGCCCCTGCGGTGCTTAAACTGGGCTACAACTTCTAAATCTCAGCTCAGGAGTTGGCAGCTTTCAGATTGGAAGCTCAGTTAAACGCACTATTTCAGACGATAAAAAAAAACAAAATCAGATGTGACTGAGAAGTCGGCCGCTCTATAGGATTCAAACTAGTGGGGGCCTGTAGGAGCACAGCATGTATGCAAAGATCTAAGCCCCTAAATGCACTGTATATATACAGCACCACAGTCTGTCTTGTTGAGTTACAGAGGGGATAGTTTTTCATGTGTAAATGAGAAGGCCGTTCATTTTTCAAGATCGTGTAGAAGATCCCCTTCTGTTGAAAGGCAACACAAGAAATCAGCCAACACTGAGTTAATTACAGAGTCGTTGCAGCTCCTATTTTATGGATACAGGCTCTAGTACTGCTTCAATGAATTTCCCCACCTGCACTTTGGTGCCACAAGTTCAAGTCCCAGCTGGGGATTCAGTCTCTTGGTGAGATTGTTTTCTGGAACGCAGTGTTCTTGGTCCTGGGAGTCATTATTACTAACGGGGAAATACAACCAGGAAGGAAAATATCTAAGGCCAAGCACCGTGTAGTACTTGCTCACTGATTCATAACTAAGGATAGGAATTAAAAGGTAGGTTGTTTTAGACTCTGCCTTTCCCAGCAGCTTGCCTCTCAGACAGCTGTTGTGGGGTTTTGTGGGATGAATTGAAGGAGGAGGAAATGTGACAATGGTAATAGCAACAAAATATGTCATGGCTGATTTGTCCTTTAAATGAATGTGAGTTGATGCTTCCAGGCTGCAGAGGTTTTTTGTTTGTTAGAAGTAGCTGAGCCCTTGTACATGTTTAAAATTTAAATTCAGCCTTTAAAGATTAATCTGAGAAGGACAAGGTCAAGCTATTTTCCAAATTAGTTAATTTAAAACAAACCCTCCTTCCTATTTCTTATAAGTCAATGGAAGCTAAGGCCCTTAGTGTGGAGCCACATAGGGGTGTGCTTAACTTTCTGCACGAGTATGAAGGCTAACCCCATGAGTGTCAAAAAGCAGGGCAGAACCCCCAAACTGGTTGTATGTGCTATAGTTAGATTTCACCAGCCAAGTAGCAAGTGTGAATTCCTAAAGTATTACCAGCCTTAACATGGAGTCACAGACAGACTGGAATGCCCAAGGAGAGTGCCTTGCCACCCAGCCAAGCCTGCCTTTGTGACAGATGGTTCCTTATACCAAAAATCACAACATCATTCAGGTTACTCTCAATCCCAAAAGACCAGTCGCTTACCTCAGGTCAATTGTACCTTAGATCTCTCACCAAAGACAACTCTTGTCAGGGCCGGCTCTGGCTTTTTTGCCGCCCTAGGCAAAAAAGGCTCGGGCCCCCCCCCCCCCCGGGGGGGGGGGGCGGCAGCCGGAGCCCCGGTGGGGGCTCCGCTCTCCCTCCGGCGGCCGGGGGGAGGGCGGCCGGAGGGGAGGGCGGCGAGCCCCGGCGGGGGCTCGGCTCTCCCCCCGACCCCGGCGGCCAGAGCGCCGGGGGCAGGGCGGTGAGCCCCGGCGGGGGCTCGGCTCTCCCCCCGGCGGCCGGGGCGAGGGCGGGGGGGGGGGCGGCCAGAGCGCCAGGGGGAGGGCGGCGAGCCCGGCTGTGGCCTCGCTCTCCCTGGCGGCCGGAGCGCCGCGCCGCCCCCCTCCAGGTGCCGCCCCAAGCACCAGCTTGGGTGCCTGGTGCCTGGAGCCGGCCCTGACTCTTGTAGTCAACCATGTAATAATCTAATTTAGGCTATGTCTACACTAGAGACCTTACAGTGGCACATCTGGACTGCAGCAGCTGCACCACTGTAAGGTCTCTTGTATAGCCACTCTATGCTGACGGGAGAGAGCTCTCCTGTCGGCATAATTAAACTACCCCCAGTGAGCAGCGGTAGCTATGTCAGTGGGAGGACATCTCCCTACCAACTTAGTACTGTCTACACCGGCGCTTCTGTCGGTGAAACTTATGTCGGTCAGGGGTGTTTTTTTTCACACCCCTGACTGACAAAAGTTTTACCAACAAAAGTGCTAGTGTAGATATAGCCTAAAGGTTCATTAACTAAGAAAAAGGAATAAGAAAGTTAGGTACAAGGTTAAACAGGTAAACATACACATACACGAGCTGCAGCCTTAGGTTTCTAAAGGTAATAGATGCTGCTGTAATATGCAAGCACTATAGGTCTTTTAGGGCTAACCCAAGCTAAGCAGCTTGGGGATCTCTTGTTTATGCTTAGAAATATTGCCCTCTCCAAATTCCAAGCAGCACAGTGATAATTTTTCTTGACAGGAATTTTTATCTCCTTCCCCCAGAGCTCAAGCCTAAGGGTTTGTGCACATCTCCACATCATGGGTGTGCGTGTGGGGGAAGTAATCAACAAAGTATTTTGTCCACTGATGTCCCACAATGGTTTGTCTGGTGTCTATAGGCGTTCTTTTATTGGGGAGGAGATGACACCTCTTGTGGTAAACTAGTATTTCACACTTAGTAATGCTGGTCTCCTGACTGGCGGCGGGAGGTTATACTCTTAGCAAACATTTTCATAGTTACAAAGCAAACACTTAAATATTACCTTATAACATGGGATACAGATAATATAAGTAAGATTTATAGTCGTGACATCCTACAAGCATTTGATAAAGTCTAAACACATTCTTATAACTCTAATATCTATTTAACAATACTGACACACAAGTGAGCCAGTCTGGTTTCCAGCTATGCATTTTTCAGTATTCAATGAGGCCTACAAGCCTTGGCATGTGCTTTCACCTGGTCTGCCAGAGTCTCACCCTCCTTCCTATTTCTTACAATCCAGTGGAAGCTAAGGCCTCAGTCTTGCACCGACACTTAGGCATGTGTTTAACTTTCTGCATGTAAGTAATTTTATTCATGCATTACTTACATGCAGAAAGTTAAGCACATGCCTAAATATCTGTAGGATTGAGGCCAAAAATATTTTCCCATTGTATACAGTGGATTGTTACTGTAGTGTTGCTTTTGAGTGGCAGTCATATTTATTTTAATTTAGTATTTATATTGCTTTTGTTTGGTGTTTGTACAGCACATAGTACAAGGGTGTTGTGATTGGGGTGCTATATATAATAACATAAAGGCAATTGGTTATGAAAAACGTAACACTTGTTCCAAACTCTGCAAGCTTTGCAATCAGATTTTAAACCAAACCAAATCAAACCTGTAGTTCAAATTTGGGGTCTACCATGTCTCCTTGCAAAAAACAGCACCAGCTAACTGGATCATGTACAAGCAAGATGCATAATGTTTGCTGAAGGAATAAACTCTGTTTCCCCAATCTGTCCAGAGAATCATTAGAAAACACAGTATAGAAAGCTGTCAAAGAGCCATAGATCTGGCTATTCTGTGTCTGTCACAAGTCAATGTTCTGTTCTCATTCTCATTGATTAGCCCAGACCGAAAAAACAACGATGACAAAAAGAAAGAGTATCACTCATGCTGAGTGGGAACAATTCAGGCACAATCCCCTCATCTGTTCGACAAGCCGCCGCTATAGGGTCATTTCTCTCCTTGGTACACAGGGGATTTACACAGGCAGCCACTGTTAATGCTAATAGGAGTTACGCATGCTAATCCCTGATGACCTGAGAGAAGAACAGACAACAGATTCCAGGCTACAATTTTAAGTGTTGAGGAAATCAAGACTGTTTAATGAGTTTAGAAAATTAATCAAAAAAACAACTGTTAAAAAGGGAAACGTATTTAGCAAAGCCAGGGATAAAATTCATCTGACAGTGGGCTCCTGTTGAAGCTGTTCCACTGTGGATAAATAACAGAAGAATCATTGGGCCAGGGGAAGAGAGGCAGCCAGCCAGCCTGCCTGAGAATAGATCTGTAGTCTGCTGGTTAGAACACTCATGTAGGAGACCCAGCATTTAGTCCCACTGCTCCAATGGCTTCTTTTATTCGTTAGCCACAGCTTCAACTGAGGGACCCTCCATGTCTGCATAACCCAGTGGTTAGAGCACCCACCTGTGAGGTGACAGATTCTAGTTCAAATACCTTCTTCTCCTCAGCTGCAGAGGGACTTGAACCAGGCTCTCCGACATCCCACGTGAGTACCCTAAGCACTGAGCTAGAAGTTACGAGGGACAGAGGTTCTCCTCTTACATGCCCCCCAGGCTATTTGTGGGGCAATTCGCTTGCTCATAGGGGCCTTATCTGGTAGGCAAGGTCTGAGCACGCTTACTGGATCAGGACCTGCGGGTGACATAGGTAGAACAATGTCTCCTGGTTTGTCTATCACTCTGGGGCTTAGATATCCAGATGCCTGGCAGGGGGCTGTAGTGCACATGCATATAGGCTCCTAGGAAACTTATACTGCAACAATTTAGGCGCCAAGTGAGTTGGACACCTACAAGATTCAGGGGCAGCTGAACAGAGGCTTTTGTGAGTCTTAGTGGGGTCTGATTCTGGGATTTAGGCACCTAAGTGCTTTTGTGAATCTAGCCCATGCTAGCTAGTGTGCTAAAAAGAGAGTGTTGCCACAATGGTGTGAGAGGCAGGAGGGCTAGCTCTCCTGAGCACATGCCTAGTGTCTTAAACAGTTACATACTGAGGGCATCTAGCCTCTCCCATCACTTGCACTGCCATGGCAACCGGGGGGGGGGGGGGAATGAGAGGAAGCCCCCCGTGAATGGGGGATGGAAGGAGAGGAGAGGAGTAGGGGAGATACTAAGACTTGGCCGGGAGGGATGGGGGCAGCCTGCTCTAGTCTGGGAAGGAGGCTATTCCAAGGCCATTTCTGCCCCAATGCGTCCTGGTCCCTACTACCAGGCCCCATCCCAGGTGCTGCAGAGGCCACTCCAGCCCCTCCTGATCCCAGGCCCCACAGCATCCGCTCCAGCCCTTCTGGATCCTGCTCTTGCCTCCATCCCCTTGGGTGCATGTGAGTTCTCTGCCTCTGCAATATTTCATTGCATGGGCGCTAGCCCCCTCTGTGCCCCTACCCCAGTCCTGCCGCACTCTGTTTGTCTCACACTAGCTCAATCAGAGCTCGCACGGCTATGGCTCCTCAAGCTGGAATTTACACAGGTTTCCAGGTATGCATTTGTCATTATTCAGTGAGGCCCCGGGCCTTGGCATGAGCTGGCACTTGGTCTGCCAGTGTCACAGTGTTATTCAGGCTTTTTGTTTTGTTTTCCACAAAACAAAAGCAGATTGAAAGAAAAACAAAGAGCAATAACTACATAGGCTTTCCCTGCTTTAGCCAGCCAGCAAGGGAGAGAACATATATTTTCAATACTCCTCTGACTTTGCTTCCCACATCTACACTACCCACAAAAGTCAAATCACCCGCCAGGACCTGATGAGCCTTTACGGGCTGCAGCACCTTTACCTTGTCACAAGGCTAAAACAGTATCTCCCTATTGAAAAACACAATGAAGAAAGCTGAAACACAAAAGAGGCATGGTATAAACCTGTCTGACTAAATTTCTGCAGCAGTTCAGTGTTTCACAGTGGGGTTGTTGGGCTAATTAGATGATGTTGTAAGGCATTTTGATGAAGACAAAACCTATAGACAGTAGAAGACAAAAAAAAGTCAACAAATGCCAACAGCTACTGCATATATAGGTAAGTAGAATACAAGGAAAAACTGTGTGGAAAACTATTAAATATGCCTTTTTAGGAAGAATAGTTCAGACAGAAAGGGAAAAGTGTGTATAGTTTTTTAAATACATTAGTGAATAAAACACCGGAATGGGACTCCAAGAGACCTACCTTTTATTCCTGGCTCTGCCACTGGTCAGTTGGGTGACCTTGGGCAAGTTACAGTACCATTCTTTCTCAGTTTCCCCATTGGTAAAGTGGGGATAATTATACTGACCTGCTTTGTAAAGTGCTTTGATATCTACTGACGACATGTATAAGAGCAAGGAATTATTATTTATTACTAGCGTTGGCATGTACCTTGTTCTGAGGATAGTTTTTTTGAAAGGTTTTGTTTTCTAAAAATAAATAAATACATTCAGTAGTTTGGAGTGTAAAAGCCTCCTATCTTAGGCAAAGAGAGGTGCAACTGATTTTGAATTCCTCCTTGTACAAAAAACCAAACAAACCCTAAAAATGTTGCATGAAGATTAAAAGTGGGGAGGTCCTTTTAAAAAAAAATAAATTAAAACTGACCTCCAATACTAGGCTGATTGGCTTTTGTGTAACAAAGATAGCGGGCACCAATTCTCGTATAAACAGGTCCTTTTAGTCGACAGCTGCTGCTGTCACCTGAGGATACTTTCACACTGAAGAGTTTTATGTTTGTTTTTGAACAAGGGAGCCTATTTTATTAGCCCACTTGACACCCTGACTGGAAATCCTGCTTGAGGGTTTGAGACCATCTTTAGAGATGGAGCCCATTAACGTCTAATTGCTGATAGAATCAACAATTGTTTTGAAATGACATCAATGGTATTTCTGCTGGCTGGTCCAAGTGGGCCTCCGAAGGGAACAAATCACCTGTCTATAGCCACAACAAACTGCAGTTCATTGACGGCAAGACCCTAGTATAATAGAATAGGTGTAGAACACACACACAAATTCCCCTTTTGTTCCTCTGTGCTGATGATTAATGTATAGACTCAGTTAGCTCATTGTGATAGTATTTCAGTATAACTGTTTGGACCAACAAAAGCACTGAGGAAACAAATCCTGTGAAGAGGAGGAAAAACGCATAGTAGCAGCTTTATAAAATCCTGCCTGCTATAAATGCTTGAATATGATTGGGTTAGTCAAATTATAGGCCGTGCGGCTTTTATGCTTTAAAGTATATGGAGCATTGATTTACATTGTACAGGGTGAATACTAAGCAGTGCGCCATATTCAGCCATTCCCATTCAGATTTGTGATATAGAAGGTCTCAAAATGGAATCTGTTTGCTGGCCTTTCGAAAGGTATAGAATGTGCCAAAAGGATGGGAGGCCAGATGCCTCGTCAGCAGACTGCCTCCCTGCTGCTGGCTTCAGCCCTTTGTGTTTGTTCTGCCTTTCTGCTATACAATTCAAGAATTAGTTCATCAAAGTGGAATATAATTTCTGTTAGTACAAGCAGTGTAATATTTCCACACTTGGGAAATTATTAGCAGCTTGCAATCAAAACCCATTTAAAGTGCTGCCAGCATATCTGCCCTCTCACCCTGCTCAGATCACCTGGCTCATCTTAAAGCTTACTCTGCCTTCCTCAGGGAAAGTCCTCTCTTTTCCCATTAGCATTCTATCGATTTTTCCTTATTATATAGCAATATCTCTGTGTGCGCATTTTTTTTAAAAATGGTATTTTCTGTGGACTTTTCTGTACTTTTCCTGAATGTCAGATGTGTGGGGCAGTCAGAATTAACCTCAAGTTCAAGTTCAGAATGCAAAATAAACATGTCTATCCTGTGTGCTTCTCTAAAAAACATCTTGAGGGGAAAGGAAAATATTAAGAGACAAGCCTAGCTGCAGAGTTCATATCTGGATCTGAACTTTTTCAAAGTTTTGAGTAATTAATTCTAGGGTTCTCTTTTGAATGAAAAGAGAAAACAGCTATTGTAAAGGAAGTGGGGGTCGTAGACTCACATTTAGTACAGTGCTGAAAAGAAGGATGGAGACCATTTGGGTTACTCTCTTATATAAACAGTAATGAGTCACTTGAACCTCTGTACACCACCCTGGTAGTGTAAAGGGGCCTTAAAGAGCCAGAGTGATGGAAAAGCTCCTGATGCAATCAATTTGCAAACATCTAGTAGGTAATAAGGTGATAAGTAACAATCAGCATGGATTTGTCAAGAACAAATCGTGTCAAACCAACCTGATAGATTTCTTTGACAGGGTAACAAGCCTTGTGGATGGGGGGAAGTGGTAGATGTAGTTTATCTTGACTTTAGTAAAGCTTTTGATACTGTCTCACATGACCTTCTCATAAACAAACTAGGGAAATGCAACCTAGATGGAGCTACTATAAGGTGAATGCGAAACTGGTTGGAAAACCGTTCCCAGAGAGTAGTTATCAGTGGTTCACAGTCATGCTGGAAGGACATAACCAGTAGGGTCCCGCAGGTATCAATTCTGGGTCCGGTTCTGTTCAATATCTTCATCAATGATTTAGATAATGGCATAGAGAGTACACTTATAAAATTTGTGGATGATACCAAGCTGGGAGGGGTTGCAAGTGGTTTGGAGGTTAGGATTAAAATTCAAAATGATCTGGACAAACTGGAGAAATGGTCTGAAGTAAATAGGATGAAATTCAATAAGGACAAATGCAAAGTACTCCATTTAGGAAGCAACAACCAGTTGCACACATACAAAATGGGAAATGACTGCCTAGGAAGGAGTACTGCGAAAAGGGATCTGGGGGTCATAGTGGTTCACAAGCTAAATATGAGTCAACAGTGTAACGCTGTTGCAAAAAAAGCGAACATCATTCTGGGATGTACACCGCTACCTCGATATAACGCGACCCGATATAACACGAATTCGGATATAATGCGGTAAAGCAGTGCTCCTGGGGGGCAGGGCTGCGCACTCCGGTGGATCAAAGCAAGTTCAATATAACACAGTTTCACCTATAACATGGTAAGATTTTTTTGGCTCCCGAAGATAGCGTTATATCGAGGTAGAGGTGTATTAGCAGGAGTGCTGTAAGCAAGACACGAGAAGTAATACTTCCGCTCTACTCTGTGCTGATTAGGTCTCAACTGGAGTATTGTGTCTAGTTCTGGGCACCATATTTCAGGAAGGATGTGGACAAATTGGAGAAAATCCAGAGAAGAGCGACAGAAATGATTGAAGGTCTAGAAAACATGACCTATGAGGGAAGATTGAAAAAAATGGGTTTGTTTAGTCTGGAGAAGAGAAGACTGAGAGGGGACATGATAATAGTTTTCAAGTACATAAAAGGTTGTTACAAGGAGGAGGGAGAAAAATTGTTTTTCTTAACCTCTGAGGATAGGACAAGAAGCAATGGGCTTAAATTACAGCAAGGGAGGTTTAGGTTGGACATTAGGAAAAACTTCCTGTCAGGTTGGTTAAGCACTGGAATAAATTGCCTAGGAAGATAGTGGAATCTCCATCATTGGAGATTTTTAAGAGCAGGTTAGACAAACACCTGTCAGGAATGGTCTAGAGATAATACTTAGTCCTGCCATGAGGCGGGGACTGGACTAGATGACCTCTCAAGTTCCCTTCCAGTCCTTTGATTCTATGCTGTGTAAATGAGCAAAAATTTCAGTGTGTTCCTAGGTAAAGTTACTTGAAAAATGGATTGGAATCCCATATGTGAATTCAGGTAATTACCACACTTTACCAAGTTTCTGCTTAAGCACTCCAATTCTTACAGCACTCAGTCCTCAATCTGAGGTCAATGGGACTATACTCACTTGAGTAAAGTTAAGCAGAATCACAGCCTCTGACCTGAACTACTTTGCCTAGGCTCTGGAAGCCAGTTTTATGAGATTCAGGATGCACCTGCTTTAGATCTTTCCCCTCCACCTTCCAATGTTTCCTCCCACATGTTATATATTTTTGAGAGAGTTTTTTAACCCTTAAAACAATCTTTCCCATTTGCTTCCTAGCAGAAAGCAACACCATCCACTCATGAGGAGACAGAAGCAGGAGAATAGTAAAATGAAGAAACACAACAGTTGATTTTGTATTTCCCATTCCTTACAATGGGAATCTGCAATGCTGAGCTTCTGCCACTGTGTGGTGCTGTACAAGGCTATGAGAAAGCTGCTCTGCAGGTGCAGATCATTTCAAATGGGTGTTTCTAGGGTATCTGGCTTCCCTTGAATCCTAGCAGGCCCAGAACAAGGGAAGCATTTCTCCGAGGTAAGAATGTTTCTCCAGTATACTTGGGAAGGCGGGGGGGAATTGTCGAGACTAGTGGAGACCCTCTCTGCAGTGTTCACTTCTGCATCTGGTTCCTGCTCCATTAGTCTGATTCTGCACTGCCGAGCACCTTGGGTGAAAAGGGAGTGGTAAGTGTGTGCAGAATACTACCCGCTCAACTGAGTAGGGTTTTGAACACGCATTTTTTTCAGGGGTGATGGGCTACATAAGGTAGTAGCAGGCACTAGCAAATCAGGTCCTAAATCTCCACTGGCTCTCCATATTTGGCTTCAGGGAAGTGATTGATGTAATCGCATCAACCTTTTTAGTTAAACCCTCAGCCGGTGACTCTCTCTTTGGCTTGTTCTTCAATTGATGGGTCTCGTTCCACCACAGAGATATTCCAGCCACCCAAAAGAGCAAACAAGCAAAACATTAAGGAGGTTATTAGTCCGTAAAGTGGCAACACATTTCAGTATTCTGAAGGGGGGAGGGGGGAATTCAAACATCAGTTGTTTCTTTTTTTAAAATGGTTCTTGTGTGGTAATCTTCCCCCACAAAAGACATCACAGGGGCTGTAGCTCTTGGACTTACTTATTGTGTGTGTGTTTTTTAAACATATGATATCATGCCACTCTGTGATGTTACCAGTGGGATACAGCTGACATTGCTAGTCCAGGCTTAAATTGGATTCCAAAGTTGTCATTTTGAAGAGGAAAAATTCACTCTCTTCTAGCTGATTCAGAACATGTGAAGCAAACTTAAACTCTATCCCAGGATTTCTATTGCAGTGCAACAGAGAGAAATTTAAAAATCTCTCCCCCCCCACATTTTTTACAAAGTATCAAACAGCAACATAATGGCTTTCCGGTGACCCAAAACAGAGGAAATATCAGTTCAAGTTTCAATGTGTGTAAAGTTGAGGGAGCTGTAGTTGCCCAGAAGCAAATGCAGAATTAAGGATTTCCATGCGTTTCCAGACCCTCTGGGAAATGAACCCTTGACCATTGAAAATGCCACAGTTCTATTCTAGTCCAGATCATCACAAGCACCTTTGGATACAGCTCACTGGGGATGTGGATGTGAAAAATGAGAGCACTGTACTAAGATGTAAGTTAGTCACAGCAGAACAATCTCCATCTAGACTGGAGCTTTAGTTACATCATAAAGCTAGCAGAGTCTTAAAGAAAGAGGAGTTAAAAAGAGACCCAGAGATGATACTTTTAAATAACAATAAGTATGTTCAGATTGGAAGTACCCTAAAATATTCTACTTCTTACAGAAGATTTTGATTCTAGGCTCCCTCCCCACCCCCAGCTATGCTCTGCTTGTTCATTTCCCCAGCCCCTTTCCTCCTGAAAATGTTTAATCCATATAAGGAAAGCCCTTACACTGGATGATGTATGTGTTTCTTGTTTACTCCGAGAGTGATATTTACATGATGTTTTCCAGCAAAACATATTGTGATGTTGCAAATGGAGTTGTCTTACCTCTTCATTTGAATGACAGTGAAAATGAAATAGATTATAAGGGAGAGGAAGATTTTCTGATGTGTTCAATAATATATTCTCAATCATTAATCATTCAGAAGAAATGTGTGCAGGTTTTTTTTTTTTTTTTTCGTATGAGTCATACTGCAGGGACATATAAAACAATAGCTGATGGAAGTCTGTTAGTGAAATTCCAGCACATGGCATGGAGAACCCCTATATTTTCTTCATATAAGAATTGCTGAGAATTCTTAAAGTGTGTGTGTGTTTTGATATTTGATGATGCACCGACCATCCAATAAAATGAAAGTGGCAATTAACCAACAGCTTTGATTCCTGCAAACAATAGACCAGATCTGACACCCTTACTCACATTGAGTGGACCTGATTCCATGAAATGTTTCATTGAATTGAGCAGGACTATTCAGAGTAAGTTGCTATTCAGCCTGAGCATAGTGAGACTCTGGTGTGGTATTATTATTTGTTATTTATGTATTAGCATCAGATGGGCATAGTGAATAGCAATACAAATGAAGAACTTATATTTCTGAACTCCCAATACTGCAAACGTTTACTAGTGAGCCTACAGCCTGATTTTCAGTGATGCTAAGCATCCCTAGTTGAAGTCTGTGTGGCAAGTGGGTGATGATTACTTGTGAAAGGGCTAGAAGTCAATGATGAAGCACCCCTTGACGTAAAGGTGCAGGATCAGGGCCAAAATCAGGACCATAAAATGTAGGGTGGGATTCAAAAAGGTATTTATGGGCCTAATTCCATCACCCTTATTGCCTTAGTTCATCACATTGACATCAGTTGAACTTCCCAAGACTCTCTGAAGAGGTTCTCTTGAGAGAAAGGATGGCCCAGTGGTTAGAGTGCTGACCTGGGAGATTGGAGGTCAGTTCCCTGCTTCACCACAGACTTCCTTTGTGTCCAAATTGCTCCATAGAGAGGCGCACTTGCAGAAGGTTCTTTTAAAGGAGCTCCTGTGATAACTCTCCACATTCTTGGGTTGGCCTGGCCATCTGACAGGCCTAAAAGAGGAGTCTCCCTAGCACTCGGTGGGACCCTATATCTGCTCTTGCAAGTGATAATACCAGTAACACAGGAACAGTTCTTCCAGTACAGAAGGAACAGGGATTTGAGTTAGAGGGCTTGGGACCACCTCCATAATGAGTGCACAACATCCCTATGGTAACAATAACAATTTCTTACACAGAACAGCAAGGAATATTAGGAAAGCAGTTCTTCATTTTTCATTATCTTCTGTGTGATCGGAGTTCTGTTACTTTTGAGCAAAGTTAATCCTCCTGTGTCTTCCATCTGTTCTGTTCCCCTCTCTCTCCCAGCTCCCCTGTACCTGCTTCCTGCCTTCTGGTTCCCCTTCTCCTCTCACATGCTACCTTATTGCCTTCTTCCCTTGACCTTCCTCTTCCACTGGCAGCCCCAGTCACACTGGTAGTTCCTGGCTGCTTTGGTTGCTGGGTCACAGCTCCAATCTCTGAGGGCAGCACTAGTTTCCTCTTCCTTTCTTTTATAACCATGGCCCCTCGTGGAGGCAACTAGGCTTGCTGCTGCTCCTTGTTTCCAGGTACTTTTGTATCTGCCCAGGCTCTTCTTTGCAGTGAAGACCCAGTGAAGGCTGCCTGTGGAAGCAGCTGAAAGCAAGGAAGAGTAGAGCAAACCTTGTGGCCTGCCTGCAAACCACAGTTTGAAAATGGCTGCTTTGCATTAATTTTTGTCTGTCTTGAAAGATTTTGCATTGAGTTTAGCAGTTTTTGAAGATATCACCTCCTGTTCCCAGATGTGATCTCCCTCAGCATGACCTAAGGGTACTGCAGAGATTGCCTGTTTTGCAGCTGTCTCTCTGACCGACTTAAAAATGAATGGTCTTTCAAGGAAGTCCTGTCTAGTCCTTGGGGAGCCTTCCTGGTGAGGGTATATGAGCAAACTAGAGGAGAAAATAGGGGAGGATTCTTTAGGCCACAATTTTGAAATGGGGTGTCTAAAGTTGGGCACCTAAACCCATAGTTAGGCACCTAAACAAATGAGGCAATAGAAATTGTGGGGGCTCAGCATCTCTGAAAATTAGGCTACTTATTTAGGTGCCTAAATATGGATTTAGATTCCTAACTGTACACACCTAACTTGGAAAACATAGGTCGTATGTGCTGAGCTGATTTCATTGCTTAGTTTTTTCCTTACAGCTATGTTGTCTGAAGATAAACAATTGTCTATTTTAAGTGGATTATACTTCATTATAATAATACTTATTTCAGTTTGGAAGCAATAATCCCAACTGGGCCTAAAGCTAGTCAGACAAACTGAATAAATAACTCTTTTTGTTTAATTTTTTTTTTTTTTTTTTGGATACCAGGCCAGTTAGTCAGTTAATCAAATTAGCTGCAGGTCATGCACACATTAATAAACAAGTTAAATTAACAAAGACTTGCTATTGAAGAAAAAAGTTACATTTGAATACTTGATTATTATTTTAACTCTTACCATATTTAAAAGTTAAAGTAGAATTTCTTGGGTCTCCAAAATAACCTGTCAGTGCAACACAGCTGAGCAAGCTGGTGCTTGGGGCGGCAGATTGTTGGAGGCGGCATTCCGCCCAATCCTAGGGCGGCACGGCCGCTTTTTTTTTGTTTTTTGCTTTTTGTTTTTTGTTCTTGTTCCACTCCGGCCGCCCTGTAGGGGGCGGCGGCGCGGAGAACCAGGGCAGTCCTCTTCCCTCCCCGCCGACTGGAGCGGAGCCCTCACGGCAGGCGGCAGGGGGCGGCGCAGCGGGAGGGGCTGCGTGGCAGCGACCCTGCTGTAGCCCTGGCCGCCCCCTTCTCTCTCTCTCCCGCCCGCTCCCTCCCCCTGCACTCGCGCTCCGGCTGCGCCGCGGGTTTTTTTTTTTTTTTTTGCTTGGGGCGGCAAAGAGCCAGAGCCGGCCCTGCATGGAAAGAAACATTAGTGATGCACAGACCGTATAGTTTCCACTGATTAAGAGAAGAAGGTATTGAGATGACCAAGCTACTCTCTATAGCTGATCAAGGGATTGTCACCTTGGACATGCTGTTTCCAGTCCTCTGGTGAAAGTTTAAATGAAATTGCTCGAGTGAGAGTGAAAAGAACTAGTGCTCTTTTATTCTTCTTCACACTCAGAAAATAAAACTTGAAATGAATGAGAATAAAAATCAGGCATTGCACAAATGGTTGGTACAAATACTTTGTTTGATTTTACTGATGTATCAGATCAGTCATACAAGGGACTTTTGACTTCGCTCTGTTCTTTTTGTTTAATTATTCAGCTGACAGCGACGGCTTTCTGCAGTAGGTAGAACAGATAAAGAAATCAGATTTCTTTTTTTTTTTATCATGGTAAGGAAAGAGTCAAGACCAAAGCTTCAATTTGCTACAGTATATTATTCCACTGGATGGTCTGATTCTGATAGGCAGAGATGTGTCTCAGAACTAAATAGCAGGCTAGATGAACACTGAAGAAAGAGCTCTGGTGAATGTATATTTTGCCAGTTTATTGAAAGCCTAAACATATTAAATATATATTGAGGCAGAAGGAAGGTCAGGAGTTGGGGGCGGTGGGGAAGGACATTAGAGCAGCCCGTAAGACAAGTCCAGCTTGTTCTATACTCAGTATGTAGCTGATCAGATTCTGGGAAGTATATGCTTAGACAGCAAGAAAGCTTAAAAACCCTCTAAAAACAAAAGTTTGGCTTTTTTTTTTCTTCATACTGTATTTTGTTTTGAATAGCAGCAGTGATCCAAGCAATTTTTATCTGAAACATTAGCCTGGCCCAGTAGGTGTCAGATTAGATATACATTACTCCATTATCTCTGTATACTACTCTGCATCAAAGGGTCTGTGGAGATGGGGCTCGGGAGGGAGGGAGAATAAATACAGGATATCTCTTTTCAGTTTGGGAGTAGCGCTTTTACCATTAAGAAAAATCAATAATTGGATTGACTGCATTCAGTAGGGAGTATTATTGTTTCCCATAATGTATCTAATGCATATCATTACCAAAGTAATCACATTATTATCTGCCTCTGCCTTCCTACTTGGTTGGCTAGATATAAACGCAGAGCTATTTGTAAAGCTGTTTTTTCTCCTCCGTCTCCAAAATTGCTGCAAATTGTATTTCTTTCCAGTTTCTTTATTAGCTTCTTGAACTGCTCAGAACCTCTGAATTCAAATCAAGTGGGATATTTTCTCCTCCTTCAGCATTGCTACTTTTGTTTTACTCACATTAATCTAAACCAGAACTATCATTAACTTGAAACCAGGCTCTTGCTTTTATCATGTTCCGTGATGATGCCAGCTCATCCTGGCAATGCAGTCACAGGCAGTGCTGTGAAATATCTTGGAGAGAGACAGAGAGTCCTCATTCATTCAGGCTTGGGACAAATTAAGGATGATGGGGCTGGAGGGAGAGGGGAGGAAGGGGCTGCAAGGCAATCCTTTGGTGTCTAAAGGGCTCAGGAGAGTCAAGCAAGCTCCTAAATGTATCCAATGATGACTGGACAAAAAGCTTAACATTAGCGTGGTTGCATCAGTAAATTGACAACTGGGATTTTAAAAAATATGAGCCCTGGAAGTACAGGAAGCAATTAGAGCTAGTCAAACACTGAGTGATGCAATCATGCCAGGATCATTTACATTAGATGGGAAATGAGGATGTGCTGCTGGCTCTAAAATTCATAGGCTTGGCCCAGGGGCTTCAGCCAATTTGAAACCATTTTTGGCATCCGTTTTTTTCCAAATCTCAGGAAATACTAAGCTTTTTTCCCCTTTTGATCCTGAACAAGTCATTAATAATAGCAAACTGAAAGCATGTAATCAGAAATATGAATCAAAGCTAATAGTTCTCCATGAACTGTAAAACAGGCCTGGGCAATTCGCTTTTTTAAGGGCTGCAGCATCATTGCTTGACAGAGATCTGAACTTTGGCAAACAAGCCCCTTTGGCTCAGTTGGAAATGCTCTTGCAATCACTATCATTCGCCCATTATGCTTGGGGAGGAGAATCAAGCATGAAAGCTGCCAATAAATTTCTATATTCGATTCAGTTGTTTTAAAGGTGAACTGCAAAACTGAAATGAAAATTGAGTTAAACTCAAAAAATGTGTGCTGAATGCCCCCACTAGCCAGGCTGGGGGGGATGTTCAGCACAAAGTTTTAAATGACTTTTAAAACTTAGTTTTTCCTTCAGTGAAATGGCAATTATCAGCCTGCTAAAGATATCCTAGCACGTTTGAGACTGTTACAGCACAGTCCCCGTTCGTTCAAGAGATTGCATGACTCTCTCGGATCTGATGCTCTAGCCCTTGGACCCAATTCTCAGATGGTGCAAACTGGAAAAACCCAATTGATTTCAGTAGAGCTACACTGACTTACACCATCTGGGAATATGGCTCTCTGATGTTACATCAGTATAAATCTGGAGAAACTTCACTGAAGCCAGTGGTGTAACAGAGATCAGAATCTGACCCTAAATCGCTAAAAACAGATCAATACCCACTCTAATTGGTCCGATAAATGTAATTGAAATGATCTTGCTACCAAAATTCACTGACGTATTTCCTTAAAAATGTCCCCCAAACTCTTCAAACTGTTAATGCAAACTATAAGCATTTGTATGGGCAGGGGTGGGGTGGGGAAGGAGGAAGCTTTCCTCTGCCTAGGATCAACATCTTGTGCAAATTATACAGGGTTGGAGCCTGGGGCGCCCAAGTTTTCAGAGAGACAGAGAAGAGCCCAGCTGCTGTTTTAAATCCCTCGGTTGAATACAAAACCGCCCAACCAACCATTGCAGTACAAGTTCCTGGAGTAGAATTTGGGAGATTGGATGCTATGCTATCTCATGAACTGGCTCCTGCACATAGAGGAGTGCATGGTTTATGTATGTGTAAGAGAGAGAACTCCTTTAACCATCCATCCAAACTCCCACCCTTTAGTCACACTGAGCAGTGCCGTATTCTAGGAGTAACTCCACAGAAATTAACAGGGCTGCTTGCTAGGTAAGGGGCTTCTCAGCATGAGCATGAATGGCAGAATCTAGGCTTACATTTATACACTAATATATGGTGTATTTAATAAATACAGGTTGGAGAGAGTTCATCAGAAATGAAGAAGCAAGCAACATAAAATTCTATCTGAATGTACATACAGCTGCAAAGAGAACATCCTACAGACCTGTATAAAAGGGACACTAAAAAAGCTTTCAGGCTGCAATGTACATATTAGCAATTATTTATGAGAGAGCAGTTTGCATCATTTTCATTTGTTCAGTGCAAAGACACAATTGATTTTCAGCATCTGTGATTAAAAATATTTTGATAGGCATGTAAGGGAAGAAATCCCACAAGAAAGCTCTTAAGAAGAGCAATGCATATAATCCATGTATGTATTTCAGTAAACCACCATGCCAGATATTAACAACCTTCTGTAGTATGGGTTCCAACTATTTGAAGAATAAGTGAGCAAGAGATCTTGATGTAGAGAGGGATGAAGAGCTCTGGGGTGAAATCCTGGTTCTATCAAAGTCAATGGGAGTTTTACTGTTGACTTCAGTGGGGTCAGGATTTTACCGTTGGTATGTAGTTACAGTTGAGACCAATATTCCGCATAATACCCAGATAATCATTAGGTCTGTCTGAAACTGTGCGGTTCCAGGTCAAAGGTTTGTGGAAACCACCTTCTCCACTTTGGCTTTATGTGAGTTTGCACCATCAATCTCACTTTGAGTTGCGGGCTGAAACTCAGGCAAATCTCAGCTCAAACCACCAGGTTTCACTTTGGTTTTTGGTCAGTTTTTGCATGATTTCCACATGAAAACACAAGTCAACTAACATTTGGCTGAGAGTGGGATGAGGTTCAATTCCTGGTTCAATCATAGACACCCTGCATGACCTTGGACACATCATGTAATCTACCAAGTGTCTCAGTTAAACTGCGGATAAAACCCATCAGTGTTTGAGAGGTGCTTAAATACCATAATGATGAAGGCCCTGTAAGTGCCCAGATATATGGTACAGTTGAAATTTTATTAAAAAAAAAAAAAAAGCCTAGACTGATTTTTGAGTTGGTCATGAAACCCCAGATCATTTAATGGTGACACACATTGGGCCGGAGACATGTCAGGTAATAGCTGTGACCTACTGTAGCTGCTTGTGAGTGTCTCAACACCATCTGGTTTGAAGACTGTGCACCTGGAATTCACTGAAGACCACTGATCTGGAGTTCGCTGGAGTCAATAGAACTACTTGTGAGTGTAAGGGTTATTTACATAAATAAGGGATTGTAGTGTTGGGCACTGAACTGTTTCAGCTCATTGCTACTAAAAAAATCATTGAAAACAATAGAA
The DNA here is from genome assembly GCF_002925995.2 of Terrapene triunguis. Taxonomy (NCBI): domain Eukaryota; kingdom Metazoa; phylum Chordata; order Testudines; family Emydidae; genus Terrapene; species Terrapene triunguis. The sequence continues at coordinate 3,988,519 of NW_020699373.1, forward strand.
AAAAAGTAAATATGGGGAAAGCGCACACAATGAATATCTCTGACCATATTAGGGTTTAGGAGAAATCTAGGGCTGATTAAAATATGATATATTCCATTAATCACACAATCCATTAAATAATAAATTGTGGTTGTTAACTTGATATGCACTGTTGAGCATGCAGAAAAATATTCCATAGGCAGACAAGTGCATCAGTGCATGACATTGTAATAGCTTTTGGATATATTCTCTTTGTAAATACATCTGTAGCACGTTCAGTGTCTCACTGAACTGTGTTGTAGAATAAAACTATTCCTTAAATTACAGATTAATGCCAGAGATTTTTCAATGCCACAAGTCTCTCTTTCCCCCCAAAAAACAACCAACCAACCCAACCCTCCCTCCATACATTTGAATAAAAGAGAGGATGGTATAGAAATTAACATTTCTCACTTTGAAACTGTCACAGCAATATTTAATTCAATTTGCCGAGGGAGCTTAGAAGACGTTAGATAAAAAATTGTTTTTAAAAAGGACAAATCAGTACCACTTTTCACTGACAGGTAATTATGCAAAAGCTATATCATTTCAAGGACCAGGTTAAAGTGTGATCAAGGGTATTCAGCTGCCCATATGGAACTGCTGGGTCTGCCCTTGTAAGTTTGCTGACAACACAAATGTAAAGATCTGAAAATATAAAATATACTGTAGGATATATAATACTTTCTTGGCAGAAGTCTTGAGTGATTTGTCCCTACTATTCCTGAGTTGGTCCATCTACAATTAGAAGAGATACAGCATTTTGCCCACAATATTATAAAGTGTGGTAAGAGGAGAATGTGTTTTTGTATATTATTTCTTTTGGTAATTCCTTTAAGATGTCAAGAACTGGTCACAAACAAACTGTGTGAGACTGCAGGTATGGTGCTCATCTGTTATGTTTCAATAACTTCTACCAAGTGAAATAGATTGGAATTTTTTTTCGCTGTTCCAATGTTTTGCAAAGCATATTCTATTTGTGCGGCATACCGTAAATTACAATGAAAGCCCCATATAAGAAGGTAAATAGTGGTTTGAGTTAAGAATACTAAAACAATACATCTAAATGCACATGAACAGCAAAAGCCATCTGCTCGGGAGCCTTCTTTTTCTTAATACAAAAATTGTTTTGTCTGCATTAAACAGAATTTTTTTTTTCCAGTGAAAGAAAAGGAAAAGGGCATGGAAGGGGATAAATAGATTGCAGACATGCAAACAGAACGATGACGCTGCAAAAGGTAAAAGGCAAAACAGCAATTTTTATTATAAATCCTTCATCTAAAGGACACAGGATGATTCCTATAATGTCAGGTCATGAACATCTGTACTAAGAACATGTAACATGGTATTTTCAGAATTAACAATGTTTAATAGATTTTTCTAGACTTCTAGAAAAAAAATCCTGTCTTATTGCTATGTCTTCTTTTTTTGAGAATTTGAAATATTAAGCTCAATTGAACTGTAATTCTGAGACAACATGCTCCTGTTACCAAAAAAACTACTTATTTGTTTTCTGTTTTAAAAGGTACTTCTTTGTCCTCAAGGGATTAATTAGCTTGTCACTTATATAAAGCAAAGGGGGAAAAATTGTTACCTATTCCTGAGACAAACAGCACCCTCCAGTGTGCTCAAAACCAAAATAAATATACCAGGTAGCCTCTTTTCATTTAGCACTTTAGGTTTTAACTCTTCAAGGGTTTTCAAAACACTTAGCCCAGAGCTGCTTGTTGAATAGGCCTTATGCTACTGGCTTTAATTGCATGACTAAGGGCTGTAAGAATAGACCCCATGGTGTTAGTCTGAAATACTTGGGGCCTGGTTCTGCTACCCTCATCCATGCTGAGTAGTGTGCTGCTTGGGTTGTAAGATACTGCTCAATGTAAGGGAAACAGGATTGGGACCGTAATTTGTTAAAATATCCTCTGCCTTTATGGAGGAGCTTCAGTGAAAATTGCACTATAACTGGGGCTGAGGGTTGTGAAGAACCACTGTATTATGTTTAACAGATGCATATATAAAATGTCTAAGTATTGATGGGTCCAGGACCCAATTCCAGTTTGATTTTTACATGAAGCTATTGACAGTGAAGTTACTTGGATTTAAAAAACACAAAATGAAAATAAACACTCAGAACTGGGGCTTCTGATCCAAAGTGAGGAGTGGTGATGGAGCATCACATTAAGCCCAATAATCTGGTTGTGACACGTTACCTTCGGCCTGCAATTTGCTGCTTTTAAGCCATGAGAAACTGATCAGGCTGAGCTTGGCTTGAAGGTCTTGATTGTTACTCTGGGACAGGAGGAGCAAAAAGAAGTTCAGTCCCGGTTTGGATGTTTTTACTCAGTCTGTGATGAATACAATAAAAGCTGATTGCCGTGTGTGTCAAGCTATACCTTCTGGAAGCTATTCCCCATCAGCCAAGCAGAACCGTGTAGCAACTGGGCATCCTGGGGCTTGGGAGATAGTATGCAAAGGGTCAGAGAGTACTCGGTATTACAGGCTAGCTGTACAACCACAGCCAAGTATGTTTCAGAAACCTATAGAAGAATGTGCAGCCCAGAGGAGGTCTTAGAAGGTTGATTCCCCAGAGGCAAAGTGATTTCACATTGTCTTAAATGAGCTGATGGCTGGAGTCACCAGTTCATTTCTAGTAAGGATAACTGTGGCTTTGGAAAGCTCATTAAGGACTCAATCCTGCAAAGTGCTGCAAGGCAGAGGTGATATGTAAGGTAGGAGAAGTTAGACTCTGTAGCTGGCTGGAAGATGGAAATCCATGCTTGTGGGGGGGGGGGGGGAACAAGCTTTTGAAATATTTTCCAGCATAAATCAGGACAAAAAGTCATAACCACAAATGGATTTCCAGAAAAAAAAATTCATTTCAGGAAGTCCCCAGCTGCCTGCCTGAAAGGCTTTGGTCAATTTCAGTTGCTCCCTGCAAGAGAGGTGGGTGCAGAGCTGGGGAGCTCAGCCTCTGACTCCTCTAGGGTGTCTGTGTCTGGCTCCCCATCTGCCTGCCTTGAAGGCTTTTGTCAATTTTATTTTCTTCCTGCAGGCAGAAAGTGAAATTGACCAGGTAGGCAACCTGTGAGCTGTCATTTTGGTTTTTTGTTTGGAAAAACAAAAATTTTCAGCACAATTGAAATTTTCCCATGAAATTTTGTGAAAAAAGCATTTTCCACTTGAAAATTATTTCAACAAAAAATTTCTGATTCGATTAGAATCCCTTGCATCTCAGAATCCCTTAAATCTGTTTACACTGATTTAGTGAATGTAAGGAAGTCTGATGATGTAAATCTGGGAAATTTGCATCAATGGGCACCCCTCATGTTAGCTCACTGCACCCGCAGCAAACAGGATTTACGTGAGTGTGAGTTTTCTTAAGGTAGACAGAGCCTCAATTCAAGTAGGATTGTATCTATTTTAACTGACTCATACTCTTTCATCCACTTGCTAGTTGTTCCTCTTGTACTTCTCTGTTCTGGTGTGTTGGCATAGGCAGTGCACCAGCTTAGATTGCCTTGGACTCAGATTCAGTGGGTGGAATTCAGAGGCAGTAGGTAATGAGTTGGAGAGGGAGTAAGGTACAGTACATACTGGTAGATGGGCCTGAGTCTAGAGGGAGTCTAAGAAACGGTGGGATACACCAATGGTTCTAGAAGGTGATATAAATTATACCTTACGTTCACTCTAAACTCACTCATCCCTGAATTTGGCTTCTAAGTTCTATTCCCATCTCTGTCACAAACTTTCTGTGTGACTTCCAGAAAGACACTTAACATTGTTGGCCCTCAGTTTCCTCATCAGTAAAATGGGGGATAGAAATCCTTGCCTATGTCACTGGGTTGTTGTGAGGATAAATTGATTGCTGTTCATAAAGTGTGCATCTACCTCAGAAGGAAGATGCGTTAAAAATGCAAAATAACCCCCCCACACACACAATACACTAGATCTGTTGAAGATATGATGAGTGATCTACCTCTGCCTGACTGGTTATTGCATTTGATGTCAGAACGTGATGCATACTCTCCAGGAAATGTGTTAATGTACCATTGTTTGTTGTTGTTGTTGTTGCTTAGACTGGCTTAATTAGATCATCTGTGATTTCTTAAACAAAAGAAAGTGCATGACATATTAATCATTGCACTTAGATTCCAAATTGAGCACAGGCTTTAACTGTTAGAGAAGTGTGCATCGCTGCTCCCTTCTTTAAGTGTATATACTGAGTGACAGGCTGCGGAATTTTTGAAAGAGCAGGAAAGACTGGGTATCACCTTAGGTAGCCATGTGGGTAAGGGACAATTTGTGCAGAGCTCCATGTTTGGACCTAACCAATCTCTCTCCAGCATGTATTTTGTTGTTACTGTTGATTGTTTGTGTTGATTTAGTGTCCCAACCAAGACTGGGGAAACCCATCATGTAAGGCACATTGCACAAGCACACAGTAAGAAACAATCTCTACTCCACAAAGTTTACAGTCTAAATAGGTAAGAGAGGCAAAGGGTGGGAAGGGGAACAGAATGACTTGTGTAAGGTCACATAACAGCTCAGTGGTAGATCTGGGGACAGAACGCTCGTCTCCTGATTCCCAGTCCAGTGCTTATCCACTAGACCCCACTTCCTCTACATCCTGCCGTTCCTCTGCATGTATGTATTTTGATGATTTACCATGCATGCATCTGTTTGCAGCTTTGATTGTTTTTCTCTGATCCTTCAGTCTTTTGTGTGTGTTAATCATCGTTACTGGCATTTTGTATTTTCTTCTTTGCAGAAGAATATTATATTATAAATAATCATTTTAATTGATTATATTTCGTTATGTTTAAAGTTGAGAATGATACAGTACCTACATTTCAACCCCATTGGCTTTCCGTCCCCAGCAATGTCATCAGTAATTAGGTAAAGGCCTCTGAGTTTATGGTGTGTTGTTGATATAAAGGAGTTTGTTAAACAGGTTTTTCAATGTTTGCCTTTATATTTTATGTTGGCTCAAGTTTAATTCGGGCTGATGAGCAATTAATTTTACAAATGGTTTACACTTGAAAAACATGAAATTATCACAGGACCTTGTAGATCAACCTGCAGTTTAACTGGATCAAAACACAATCATCCTGGGTTTTGTCTGAAAAAAACTTTTAAAGTTCTAGTTCAATGTACATTGCTTTGCGCAATATGGAGCAGGTTTTGGTGGATATCTCCAGGTTGATGCAGTAAGCATCTGCAGTTCTAGTCTCCTGAGCTTCAGGAAAGGCTCTGAAGCCACATCAAGATTCTTTAGTGTTTTATCAGTCCCTTTCAGTCAGTGTGGGTCAGATTGTCAGCTATTGTAAATTGGTGTAGCTCCAGAACACTTTTGTCTTGAATCTTCTAAATTTTGAATCCATCCAATTCTGGATCCTTCCAGTTAGCGTTCTCCAATTCTTGAATCCTTCTCCTCTTCAGTGCTGATCAGCTCCAAATCCTGAATGCTTTATGGCCAGCCTTTTGGAATTTGGGTACTTAAATAAGTTAGGCACCTCAATAAGTAGTCTGATTTTTAGCCTCAACTCCCATGACCTCTGTAAGCAAGTAAAGGGTAACTGAACCGGTGATTCCAAGTATCTACTAAACAGTTTTCTTTCAAGACCTCTTCTCAGTTCATGCTCTGCTTTTTACCCTCACGTTGCACAGATAATTAATTTGGTTTCTCATCATTGTAAACGTCTAGGTTTAAAAACTAAACCATTTAAAGTTAACATAACCACATAGAACTATTATGTCACAAATACCAAAACACGCAGCCCTCCATACTACAGCTACATGTTAATTTCTTCTACTCAGGGTATTTATCTAATGTACTGTATCTGCCCACATACTACAATTTTGCTAAATCTAAAGCACATACTTAATAAACTGCACAATGTACTGTTGGTCTCTGCCCAACTCTCAAAGATTTAATATTAGATTCTTGGTTAAAAGCTTGTTTTACTAAAATGTTATGTTTGCAAAATGTACACTATGTTATATTTAATAGTATATTCTGAAACAACTGAAACTCAAATCCAATTGACAAAATAAAGGAGAAAATTATAGTGGTTTTCCTTAAAATCTTGCCAGTTTTGCCTTGTTCATTTACTCTCAAACTCAATAATTCACTCCTGCCACTTTCAAAAAGTGCCAGAGGCTCCTTAGAGACTACTAGAACCTCAGGTTTTATCTCATCCAAACACTGCATCTTTGTCAGTGCCTCTAACACCTTGCTGAGGCACTGGCGCAGTACGGACTCGAAGGGAAGAGTGTCCCCTATTGACTCATTGATGTTCAAACAGTTATTGAGTAACAGAAAACACTGGATTAAGAACTACTATTTTTGTTATAGTGAGAATTCTATTGTCAATAATGTCCTTTGTTGCAGGCATTGCAGTTGGAATAGTTTTAATGGCTTGTTGTGCAGTTCTGTTTCCCCCATTTTGGCATGCTATAATCAGTTATCTCATTGGTATCTCAAGGGTTACATTTTGAGTTTGGTCGCCAGATGCCCAGTGGGTGGGGAGCAAAACTGTAGCATTGTGATCTGAAGTTCCCTGACCAATTCCAGGTGCACAAGGCAGATCCGAGCAGCATGGCTTAGTAACCAGGAGAACTCTTTAGAGCTATGCAAAAGTGACCAGCATGTGTTCGTCCAGTGCCAGCATCCAGATTTAGGGGCAGAGAGGAGGGGCTTGGTCACTGGAGCTAAAGCCCCACACCAGGTTTCTTAGCACCTGTGTAGTGCTCATTGGCAAGCTAGACTGCCATTCCACCCAGCTTCAGCATAATTGCATATTTAAGATAGGTTTTGTTTTCAGAGTCTTCACAATTACAGGGCTCCAAGTGCCTCTACTTTTTGTCCAGATTTTGTGGTGTGTAACCTTCAGCTCAACAGGACTGTGGGGTTAAAATAAGAGCAGAATTTGGTCTATATACAGCAATGCCTCACTCAAGCAAGTAAAGTCAGTGGAAGTTCCCTTTGTGCAGCCCTTTTTCAATATAGGCAAACCTGCCCTATAAACAAACAATAAATCAACAAACGTGTTAGAAGTGAGGATGCCTATATAACTATTAATTTGAGTAAACATTATTATTTAGATAAAAGAAACACTATTTTTCATCCGTAATGACTTTTATGTGTTGAGATGTTGGTATCTTATACATCACGTGGCTGACTCACTGCTCATTCTCAGGCTGGCAAATTGTCAAAGGGGATGGTTCCTTCTATTTCATTTTTTTCTTTTTCTCGCATATTCATGATTAGATTTCCTAGTTTTTGAAACTAATTTTGTTAGAGGGATATGGCCATGTTATAAATAGCAGCCACAGTAATTCTCTCTATCCAATCCCCACTTAACCAAGGTCCCTCTCATCAGAATCTCTGTTAAATTGGTTAATTTAGTTACTATAATTAATCAAGCTAGCCAATTTAGCAGATACTAGACATATCAGTAATATGTACAGAAAACGTTAACATTTGATTAAGCTTATGTTTGCTATTTGTATTACGATAATGCCTAAAAGTTCCAACTGAGATTGGTTTCAGAGTGGTAGCCGTGTTATTCTGTATCAGCAAAAACAACGAGGAGTCCTTGTGGCACCTTAGAGACTAACAAATTTATTTGGGCATAAGCTTTCGTGGGCTAGAACCCACTTCATCAGATGCGTGAAGTGAAAAATACAGGAGCAGGTATAAATACATGAAAGGATGGGGGTTGCTTTACCAAGTGTGAGGTCAGTCTAATGAAATAAATCAATTAACAGCAGGATACCAAGGGAGGAAAAGTAACTTCTGAAGTGGTAAGAGAGTGGCCCATTACAGACAGTTGACAAGAAAGTGTGAGTAACAGTAGGGAGAAATTAGTTTTGAAGAAATTAAGTTTAGGTTCTGTAATGACCCAACCACTCCCAGTCTTTATTCAGGCCTACTCTGATTATTTTGGAATTAATGTGGAAATATCAGAATTTCCAATGAGATGGATCAACTCTACTAAACACTGTGTTGCGAATGGGGCTCATAAGAGCATTGCCTGTGTAATGTCTCAAGATGAATGCAGTCTAGCATGGCCTTCCAGAGAGCACACAGTGATTCCAGGAACAGAAATCTACTAGAAAAAGAGTATCATTCAGGAACACTTTTATAAGTATTGCAAGCATTAGGCAGGCACGGTCAATGTGCCCTCTAGTACTCTACATAGATGGCTCGTTTGATTGATATGGGCAGGCCAGAAGCACCCAACACTCATTTTGGAGTAAAAGTAAGGAGTGATGCAGAACACATTGTGGCACAGCCATCCTGCCCTCCCCATATGGTTCTTTCATTCTGTCCCAACACCACTGCCAGGTTTCCCATATCAAGGCAGAAATGTGGCTCTGAGAGCCAAGGCAGTGAGTGCCTGATGCATGCTGAAAGTGCCTAGAAGAGATCCTAGACAAATAGGGTCACAGGGCTGTAGATTCTGCAAGGGGTTCCAATCTACAACCTCTTGAACAAAGGCCAGGGTGAAATAACAAAAATGAAGATGGCAACATTTGCAAAGATGAAAATTATCCCAATATTTTCTCTCTAGAAAATATTATATCATGTTGATTTGTAGCATCAGGAGTCAATTTCACACATGCCCTTCTGTGTAACACATAAGTCTCTTTAAAAAAAAACCAACCCCCCCCCCAGTTTTTATAAAGACTGTGTGGTCTACATACATTTATGCTAAGTATAACTAGAAGGCCAAAGAGCATGCTGTATAAGGGGGATATAAAGTATCTCACTTGCAATGTATGCAATTAATTTATGATAGGCACCCTATAAAACAATTACAGTATCTACATTGCATAATGAATGGACACACAAAATAGCAGCAATAATATGGAAAGTCAATAATTAAAGTCAGGTTTTGTCCCATAGTTTTATGGGGACGGGGGTAGTAGTTGTTGTTGCTTTTTCCTCCAAAATTATGTGCATTGCCTTGTTGGGATTATGTAAGCATGTTCATTCATTACCATATGCTTTTTCCTCTACTAAGGCTTGTCTAATGCCTAATTTATGTGCAAGACTGAAAGCTGTTTAAGTGGATAATATGCCTCATTCATGAGAAATACCACCCTCTTTATGCTCCATTAAGTTCAGACGTTGACTCTTTAAGCTATGTACCAATTATTTCTTTTTTTCCAGGAACAGCAGCACACCTTTCTCAACAAAGGACAACAAATTATTGTAATATTCTATTAATCTTAACATAGTCCATAAATATAGAGGGCCCCACAGAGCTGACCATTGACTTGGTATTTTAAAATTTACAAAATGCTCTATAGCAAGAGGAAAAATAAGACCCTTACCTACTGACAATTCTGTTTTCCAGATGAACATTTCGGAAGAGACGAAGGAATTATTCTTTTAGGCTTTATTCAGAAATGTAAATGACAAAAATGTAATAGAAAATAATTCTAAAAATGATCTATGTTAATGTGATGGGAGCACTCCACCAACTACTGGATGCTCTGGGTATGATCTTGTACTCCTGACTCTGGGAAAACTCTCATTGACTTCAGTAGGAGTTTTGTCTGTGTCGGGATCGCAAGAACAAGCTCGCTGTATGCGTAATTGTCACTGAAATCAATAGGAGAATGAGGGTAGACTAGTCTCATAATTAATTGGTGTCAAAATTCCCAAAAGTAATTTATAACCTAGATGCACCTAAAAGGTCATTGGTTTATCAAAAATGTAATATGTCATAATAAGGAAACATCAGTCTGATAATGGAAGAAATCATGCCTGTAAATAATAATAATACATTTTTGACCACAATAATATTTTTTACATTTCAGCATAATTATTCAGTATATTTACTCCATTTATTGCTTTACTTTAAGGTGGAGCTGTAAAAATGAATATGTAGTGTGCCACCTTTATTTCAACGAACAGGTTTACAAGAAAAAATGAGTTTTAAACATTTTAATTCTACCCATTTTCCTTAAAATAAAATGTTAACCAAGAGGATTCAATGAAAAATTATATCAATCTGCTGTGGCATTAAAGGTTAATTTCAAACTATGCTATAATGTAATTTTTTCATTTTATGGCTAGAAAAGTTATCAATAAACATGTTTGAGTGTCTGTTAAAGAAATAGTATCTCATTGGTAACTTTTAAACTTTGTACAAATGGTAAATGGAAGTCATTTAACTTCAGTGGGAGAATGGGTAACGTTGAGAAAGTATGTGGTGCACTTGAGGATAATAACCCACTAGTGCTGCCACTTAATGGATTTTCTCTTTTAGCTCTAGTGGTAGAGGTCTGTGCTACAGTGCTGAAGGTTCTGGGCTCAGGCCCTGCTGACAATTCAGACATGGGTTTGTTAGATGGGCCTTTAGGCTCACAATGTAAATTGGCACAATGTTTTTGGTCTTGTAATGGAGTGCTCATCCCACATGTGCTGGAAAAGGGATTAATATGGGGCTAAGAGGCTAATTAACCTGCCTGCTTGCACCTGGAAGGTGGGTCAGGCCTAGTTAGAAATAAAGCCTACCTGGGAGAGAGCAGGGCTTGTTTCTGTAAAAAGCTAGATGAGCCCAGCTGGGGCAGGGGTGGACCAGACCAGACCAGACTGGACCAAAAAGGAAAGGAAAGCAAAGTTCTCTCTTCTTGGGAAGCAGCCTGAAAGAAGGCTGAGAAGAAGAAAACAGAGAAGAGCAGGCAGGCTACTCCAGAGGTGAGCTGGAAGTGTGACTGGAGACAGGGATCTGAGGGGGTGTAGCCTGGCTCAACCCCGGAGTGAGGGGAGGAGTGTGCTAATCCTTGGACAACGGAGTTGTTGAAGACACAGGACCTGAGAAAGTCATATGGACGAGACATGCTTGTAAGGAAGAGGCAGCCAGTTCAGCCCAGAAGGCTGAAGGTTTTGTTTTATTTATGATTCTTTTGGACTGTGGTAAATGACTCTGTAAAGTAGTCTGGCTGGAGGGCCAGGACATTCTTAGAGCTGGAGAAGGTCAAGGGACTGTAGGAGGAAAATGAGGCAAAAGTTGCTGCAGCACCACAGCTAGCCAGGAAGGGGTGTGTTGCGGTGAAAAACTTTCCCACAAGTAGCCAACACTCCTGGTTTCACTGGGAGTCTCCTGGAATCAGGCCCTATCTCCTGGAGGCTACTGAAGCCAAACCGGGAGATTTTAGGTACTGAAACTCTGGTGGCGCAGTGGGGCTAAGGCAGGCTCCCTGCCTGCCCTGGCTCTGTGCTGCTCCCAGAAGTGGCTGGCACATCCCTGCAGCCACTGGAGGGGGCCGGGGTCTCCACGCGCTGCACCTGCCCCCAGCGCTAACTCCGCATATCCCATTGGCCGGGAACTGTGGCCAATGGGAGCTGCAGGGACGGCGCTTGCAGGCATGGGCAGTGCATGGAGCTCTCTGCCCCCGCTCCCCAAGGGGGGACGTGCCAGCCGATTCTGGGAGCGGCTCAGGGCCAGGGTAGGCAGGGAGTCTGCATTAGCCCTGCTGTGCCACTGACTGGGAGCTGCCCGAGGTAAACGCCTCCCGGCAGGGGCTTACACCCCACACCCCCTCCTGCACCCTAACCTCCTACCCCAGCCCGGAACCCCCTCCTGTACCCAAACTCCCTCCCAGAGCCCACACCCCTCATCCCCCTCCCACACCCCAACCCCCTGCCCCAGCACTGAGTCCTCTCCTGCAACCAAACTCCCTTCCAGAGCCTGCACCCCACACCCCTTTGTGCTCTCCAACCTCCTGCCCCAGGCTCAGTCTGGAGCCCCCTCCCACACTCTGAACACCTCGGCTCCACCCCCCCAGCCCACACCCCCTCCCACACCCCACCCCTTTACCCCAGCCTGGTGAAAGTGAGTGAGGGTGAGGGAGAGCAAGCGACAGAGGGACAGGGGATGGAGTGAGTGGGTTGGGGCCTCGGAGAAGGAGTGGGATGGGCAGGGCCTCAGAGAAGCGGCAGGGCAGGGGTGGGGCAAGGGTGTTTGGGTTTGTGTGATTAGACAGTTGGCAACCCTAGCCACAAGTCTCTTACTTGTTAATGATTTCTATAATCAATGGTCCCAGTTCTGTTTCCACTGAAGTCAGTAAGAATTAAAGAATAAAGAAGCAGTGAGAGATAAAGGCATCTTTTAAAAAGTGGAAGTCAAATCTTAGTGAGGTAAATAGAAAGGAGCATAAACACTTCCAAATGAAGTGTAAAAATGTAAAAGAAAAGCCAAAAAGGAGTTTGAAGAACAGCTAGCCAAAAACTCAAAAGGTAATAACAAAATGTTTTTAAGTACATCAGAATCAGGAAGCCTGCTAAACAACTAGTGGGGTCCCTGGACGATCAAGATACAAAAGGAGCATTTAAAGATGATAAAGTCATTGCAGAGAAATTAACTTAATTCTTTGCTTCAGTCTTCATGGCTGAGGATGTTTGGGAGAGTCCCAAACCTGACCCATCCTTTGTAGGTGACAAATCTAAGGAATTGTCACAGATTGAAGTGTCATTAGAGGAGGTTTGGGAATTCATTGATAAACTTAACAATAACAAGTCACTGGGACCAGATGGCATTCACCCAAGAGTTCTGAAAGTACACAAATGTGAAATTGTAGAACTAACAACTATGGTTTGTATCCCATCCTTTAAATCAGCTTCTGTACCCAATGACTGGAAGATAGCTAATGTAACGCTGTAGAGGTGATTCCAGCAATTACAGACCTGTAAGTCTAATGTCAATACTGGGCAAATTAGATGAAACAATAGTAAAGAATAAAATTGTCAGACACATAGAAGAACATAAATTGTTGGGCAAAAGTCAACATGGTTTCTGTAAAGGGAAATCATGTCTTACTAATCCATTAGAGTTCTTTGAAGGGGTCAACAAACATGTGGAAAAGGGGGATCCAGTGGACATAGTGTACTTAGATTTTCAGAAAGCCTTTGACAAGATCCCTCACCAAAGGCTCTTACATAAATTAAGTTGTTGTGGGATAAGAGGGAAGATCCTTTCATGGATTGAGAACTGGATACAAGACAGGGAACAAAGGGTAGGAATAAATGGTAAATTTTCAGAATGGAGAGAGGTAACTAGTGGTGTTCCCCAAGGGTCAGTCCTAGGACCAATCCTATTCAACTTATTCATAAATGATGTGGAGAAAGGGGTAAAAAGTGAGGTGGCAAAGTTTGCAGATGATACTAAACTGCTCACAATAGTTAAGACCAAAGCAGACTGTGAAGAACTTCAAAAAGATCTCACAAAACTAAGTGATTGGGCAACAAAATGGCAAATGAAATTTAATGTGGATAAATGCAAAGTAATGCACATTGGAAAAAATAACCCCAACTATACATACAATATAGTGAGGGCTAATTTAGCTACAACAAATCAGGAAAGAGATCTTGGAGTCATCGTGGATAGTTCTCTGAAGACGTCCACGCAGTGTGCAGCAGCAGTCAAAAAAGCAAACAGGATGTTAGGCATCATTAAAAAAGGGATAGAGAATAAGATGAAGAATATCTTTTTGCCCTTATATAAATCCATGGTACGCCCACTTCTTGAATACTGCGTACAGATGTGGTCTCCTCATCTCAAAAAAGATATACTAGCATTAGAAAAGGTTCAGAGAAGGGCAACTAAAATGATTAGGGGTTTGGAACGGGTCCCATATGAGGAGAGATTAAAGAGGCTAGGACTTTTCAGCTTGGAAAAGAGGAGAATAAGGGGGGATATGATAGAGGTATATAAAATCATGAGTGATGTGGAGAAAGTAAATAAGGAAAAGTTATTTACTTGTTCCCATAATATAAGAACTAGAGGCCACCAAATGAAATTAATGGGCAGCAGGTTTAAAACAAAGAAAAGGAAGTTGTTCTTCACACAGCGCACAGTCAACCTGTGGAACTCCTTGCTGGAGGAGGTTGTGAAGGCTAGGACTATAACAGGGTTTAAAAGAGAACTAGATAAATTCATGGAGGTTAAGTTCATTAATGGCTATTAGCCAGGATGGGTAAGGAATGGTGTCTCTAGCCTCTGTTTGTCAGAGGGTGGAGATGGATGGCAGGAGAGAGATCACTTGATCGTTACCTGTTAGATTCACTCCCTCGGGGGCACCTGGCATTGGCCACTGTCGGTAGACAGGATACTGGACTGGATGGACCTTTTGTCTGACCCAGTATGGCCATTCTTATGTTCTTATGCCCAAGCCCCACTGAACACTCTTGAGCTCTGGAGTGGTTTTGGAACCCAAAAGAGAAGTTTGCTGCTTGGGTCCATCCCCAGCGAATACATGGATCTGTCTGTTTAGAGAATTTTCCCTTCTGGAAGGCTGCCAAAAACAACTCCTGAGTGGGGCCAGATTCACTGGTATATGCAAGTTGTTTTGTGCCCCACCAGCTACGTAAAGCATCTGTAAACCCAGTTTAATTGCCAGCTAAGTTAGCTTTGTGGCTGCTTTGTGTTGCTGTAGTGGCACTTACCAGCCAGAAACCCCAAATAAATGTGGACCAAAGTGAGATTTATGGGAAAAAATCTTACTGTATCCCAACTTGTTCATGCTATTTCCATGTACATGCAAAGTGGAAACTGGTATCTTCATACAGGTCCTGTTAAAGAGAGCTCTGTTTCTCCAATTATTTTGTCATGTGATGTGAGGTCTGTTCAGCCTTGCACAATGGGCATATAAAACATGATGCATCATTACTATCTAGAGAACACCCAATCCTACACTATTCAGACACTGAAAAGAACGAGTTATGGGCACAAATGAAACAGCACGGTTTTGCAGATATATTGATGCCAAGATTTATCAAGTAAAATGGATACAGAGCACTACATTTGGGGCTGCTAGTTTCTTGTCTGGAGTAAAAAATTACATATTCAATATCTAAGGAAGGCTTCTCTTTGTCGACTTATCAGGACAAGCCACACACATAACCTTAATGGTAGAACACAATGAAATTAACAGCTAAAAGCACTGGAATGAAAAAGTGAGTGTGAAAGAAAGAGTAAGAAGTTTGATGGCCAACAATGTGAAATGAGTAGCTAGCAAGCCTGGCATGGAGAGAAGGATATTTTTGATAATAATTGGGGAAAGGAAAGTGACCAATGAAAGGGTGTAGAGAAGAGGGACGGTAAGGAAAATATTGAAGGGAAAAATTATATTCGCACCCTGCTGTCCTAATGTCAGATCCTGTCATGTGCTTCCTGGGAGTGCTCTCCATGAAGACCTTATTCAAAGGCCACTGATATCAATGGGAGTCTTTCAATTAATATCCATGAGCTTTGGCTCAAGCCCTGAATAGGGAGTATAGAATCAGATCCCACCACCCTGTCCGCATTAAGGAAATGTGCCTGGGTAGGATTACATCAATGTAACTGCACTGGCACGTGGATGTAAGGAAGCGCTTACAGCAACGCACTTTCCTTTGGTATGTCACCAGATCAAGGGTTTTGCTCCAGACACCAGTAAGAATTGCTCTACTGTAGACAGGCTTTAGTCTGTAATCTCTTTGACCTGGACTGCACTAGATGAATTCATGTGGTTAAAGCTCCTAGAATATTTGTCAAATACTTGGTATCCGTGCACAACAAATACTCCAGATTGTTTACTACTGGCCTAATACCCAGTGAGAATAGACTACCTTTCAGCAGGTTTAATGAACACTTAAAGCTCCATCTAAATCAGTTTAGCGTCAATGTGAATGAGGATGAGATGAAATGGTTCAACTGGTGCCCCCACTCCTCTCCCAAAGTGCACGGTTGACCTTGCAAAGCTCCCAGAATGCTTTGCTTCTGGGGCTTGAGTCAGAAATTGTTAGCTAGATACCCAGAGGATAAAACAACTACAGTGATTTTAGGACAGTGCTAGTATGGACATGGGACAAAATTTAACCCGATATAGCATGGCTAATGTGGATGCAATGAACCATTAGTGTTGAACCTGCTTTTTGTAGAGAAAGTTCAATTCTGTGGTGCAGACAAGGCCTTTGAAGCAAGGATATTTGTCTCTTCACATTTTTTCTGAAATGCTATGTACATGTATGCTATATACATTATTATACTTCTGTGTAAACTTGTTCTAAGGTTTCAGATATGTTTTGACTTTACCAACAATTGTTGTCTCCCTGTAGAAGTGATTTTCAGTAAGTTATTTGCTATAATTATTCAATTTAGCTTGTTCTTCTGTTCATGAATTGTCTTTGAGGAGTTTGGTTTCCTGAATATAATTGTCATTTGAAATCAATCACTAAATGACATCAGTGCTCTGTATTTTATTTTTCATTTTTTTTGTGTGAACATTCAGTATTTGAAATTCAAGCTGTGTTGGTTAGTTTTGATTATGTATAGGTCCCATGGCATGTGTCTGTATCCTGATAGGATAAGTGAAACAGGTTTCAATTCCAAATACTTGTATTTATGACTTCAAAATAGCCTTTCTGACAATGTCCTCTAACATATGCTTCCATTATGTTGTGTTCAAGAAAATTCCTTCCAGAAAATTTGTTCATAGATTGTTCTCGGTGAGCAAATACAAAAAAAAAAAAAAAAAAAATCTAAACACAGATTATCAAATTCAGAACTTTTACAGAAGTGAATAATCATGGAACCTTGTTTTTCAAGTATTTACACAATCCTAATTGTTGAGAAATTTAATCTGAGTTCACTCAAAATTCTTGCCTTTGGGCTCAAAGGGACAGTGTTAAGATTGGTATTCCTTACATTTTAAGTAACAGGGCATCCACCAAAGTGGGCATTCACCCACGAAAGCTTATGCTCCAATACATCTGTTAGTCTTAAAGGTGCCACAGGACTCTCTGTTGCTTTTTACAGATCCAGACTAACGGCTACCCCTCTGATACTTGATTTTAAGTATTGTTACTTTTTTAGTAGTAATGTTAAAGGAAAATATTTATAGGGGAAAAGATACTGTTACCCTTAATAGGCTATATGAAGAATTTTACCTGTCATTTTCTTCTTGTTCAACTTTACCCTGCACAGGTTCCCATGGCATGGATATCTATCCACCTGTCTGTCCAGCACTCTTTAAGACACTAGTTACTTCCTCCTACAGAGAGACATGTGACAGAAATAAGGGACATATTCAGAATGAGTTTAGAAAGCAAAATTTCAAGAGTTCAGCAAGTGTAAGCAAAGTTTGATTAATTCATTTTAATTCTATTGAGGTAGATGTTAATCAGCAAAGTCTCCAAAGTGTTAATTGATTGCAGTGCTTATCTGATAAAACTCACAAAGCCAAGGTATGCTTAATTATTTCAGTGCGTTAAATAAAAGGACTATCCTAACAATGCTTTATTCTTTGCTCTCAATCAGTGTATCGCATGTTGATTCCCCATATAGACTCTCACTGGGGAGATATAATTCAACATTATACGTAGAGTATATATAAAATACTGGAAGCACAAAATGCTTTGCCATAAAACTTTTTTCAAAGCACTTCTTAAAGGACAAACTAGGAGGCTTTTAAAAGCCTTTTTGGAAGAGTAGAGGGCCTTGCCTTCTTCTTGTGACCACATTTCAATTTGTCAAACTATCCTCCCAAATTCTCTTTTCACTTTCATTTGGATAAGTTACTTTTCCTTTTCTGTCCTAAACTGTTTTGTAGATAGTGTGTGCACAGTTAAACTACTGCCACGTTCCACGCAAGAGGTGCACTTTGATGGTGAGTGAAGAGAAAATTAGTGTAAATAGTCAGATCCAGCAGTCCTCTAGGGCAGTGGTTCC
>NW_020699373.1:4006662-4143460 GCF_002925995.2 Terrapene triunguis
CCTCTTCTGGGAACAAACTTGCAAGAGGTGTGAAGAGAACCCAGTACACTGCACAAGGGCAAGCAGACTGAATTTCTAGGATATAATCCACTCTGTGATAAAATAGAGGTTACAGAGTGGGCAGGGGTGTGTGGCCTGGCAGCCCTGCAGACCTCCAGGAAAGGGAATCCTAAGACACGTGGAAGCTCTTTTTATACTGTTCTGCTGGGGCTGCTCCAGCTATAGGCAAACTAAGAATCTGAGTAGGGTGGTAGATTTTTGGGCAGCTGCCTAAGGTGGCAGACTTGGCCTGGCCACCTCTTCATGGTGGAGGGGTGGATGGGCCAAATTTGAATAGCCTTATGACGCAGTGTGCCAGGTCGCAAGGCTACTCACACAAATTTGGTCTATGAGGAGAGGGGCTGGCACGCTGAAGTTTTGCCTGGGATGACGGATTATCTTGAGCAGCCTCTGCTGCCCTGCTGGTCCTCCTCACCACACTGCATGGTTTCATGAAGATCCATGTAGCAGTTGGTGGAGTCATGTCCCCTGTGTCTTCAAAGGGGACCCTAAAGGAATAAATGAAACTAGAAGTAGCATCCGGTCCCATTGTGACATGTAGGAACAATGCCAATGAGTGTGGCCAGTTCCTAGCTCAACCACCTCCCAATTCATGTGGGGGGAGTTCCATGATACTGTGAGATGAGAGAAGTTGTGTAAGGCAGCACCGTCTCTCCATTCAAAGTTTCTGGGGGCGTTTCTGCCCTAGGTACTGCCCCCTCCCTCACAGGTATGTGTGTGTGAAGTGGGGGGGGAAAATCTGGGCCCAAGAGTTTTGATTATAAGAGGACTGCAGGAGCAGGCCCATGTAATTTGTAAAGTGCTTGAGGTCTTTCTGAAAGTGTTCAACTATATAAAGGGTAACACACCAGTGTTATTATTTTAATACTTTATTATCTCTGGCAGTGATCTGCTGGGAACAAAATACCTCCACTGAATAGCAGACTTTAAATTTTGCCAAGAAGTTTCATGACTGTTCTATACACAACATAAAAGTAATCATTATTTTTCCATTACACAAAGGACTTATTTTTAATTTTTTGCTCCAAGTGGTCCACTGATGCACTTTTTTTTTTTTTTAACTCAGACAGGAATTGGCAGTGTCTTAATTCACAGTAGAACACCAGTTCAGTGAGCAATAAAATTAATCCATTTTTTAAAGGAAAAGGTTTCAGAAAGATGGATTTGGGGGAATATTAAAAGCTAGGGAGTATTTCAGTGATCCAAAGCTTGGTGGTGTTGATGTGAGTCAACAGTACATTTCTATTTTCCATTTCCATTCTTTGTCATGTTCCTTCTTACAAATAGGAAAACCTGCACTTCAATCTATTGTTAACAGTCCCGCTTGAGGTTTAAGGAAATGCCAAGCCATTTCACAGCAAGTTTCAACTGTTGGCATAAGGTCAAAAGTACAGCACCTGAGGCTTTATTGTAATCATCATTTCTCCAGAGTTCATTTGAAGCAGGCACGTTTGGCTGTTTGGCCCTTTCAATGCTGCTGCTAACTCTTTTGTTCAGTGAATCATGGGATGACTGCTGTATATCCTTCTATCACATTCAACCAAAGCATACTGCCTTTTTTAAACAAGATCAAAAACCCGAGCTGGTCTGGGCTAAGTGTACGTTGGAAAACATTCCTAAAAAGGAAAAAAATGATTTATTAGGCTTAACCCTTAGAACTGGTTGACAGAGGCAAACTGAATGTTCAGTATGGCTGGTGTGTGTACGTCACATGCACTGTTTGTGCGTTTATATGGGACCAACTACAGTTACCACTCCATGGTTAGTTTATCAGCACCCCATTCTAAACCCATTTTAGTGTGCATCTCTTGCCCCCTTTTCCTCCCCCTTTGTATGCCACAAATCATCTCGGGGTAGAGTTTTGCTGGGAACCATTGTAGAGTAAGGAAAATTAATGGTATTTCAGAAATGACTGTAATTCATTTTGTGAAAATTTTCTTCCCTCTCTTTTTTTTTATTTGGCTCATCAGATTCTAAAACACCAGCTTTGTTTTGTCTTGTTGGCCTTGATACATACAGAGTAGTGGTGCCATGAGCAACAAGCATCGCAGTTATCAAGAATAAAACCTGCCAGATGAACATGATGGCTTTTTTGGATTGATTTACAAAATAAGTGGATGAAGGGAAGGCAGTAGTTACAGTATATACTTTTAGTAAATCATTTGATACTGCGACTGACACAATCTTTTTTTTAAATATTAATTAGTTTTCAAATATTATATAGAATACAATTTGGTAAAAAGACCATAAACAAAATGTAATGATTAATAACAAGGTACTGAACTGAGGAGTTAAAGGGTCTAGTGGGGCACTAGATAATTTTCTACCCAATGAGTAAACAATCCATCATTGGTAGAGAGGACTGGAAGACCTGAGAGATTTTTTTCCCCTATCTCTAACTTATATGATTCTTTATTTAGCTTGATGCCATCAGACTCCACGGGTCTTAACTAAATCCATCCTTAACTAAGGCATCCTGAAATTTTCTGGACTTGTGCATTTATTACAATGTGTTCTAAAATGGACAATGGACTCATATTCCAGCATCACACGTTCATAACTTTGATTATCTTCAAAATTACTTTGTTTCCTAGATATGGTTTCAGCTTACAACTGCTGAATTGATTTACTATTAAATTATTAATATTTATAGTCAGCAAATGCATCCTGAACTGGTATGATTAAAAATGGATAGACTTTCTACTGTTTATGCAGTAGAAATTGTCTACTTTAAAGACTCTTGTGCTTGATTTCCATATACACTAACTCCCTTTTGCACAGTAGAGTCATGTAAAGAAGCCTTAGTATAAATGAAAATCAGGCACTTGTAACTCTAAAACAACTGAACATTTTTTTAAATCCTATATTGAATTGACCTTAGATCTTAATCTGATCTACATAACAAGCCAAGTTTAAAATGTCTAGCTTCAGTTATCTCGAAAAGAATCTGAGCACAATTTTTTTCCTAATTATATCACAGACCATATATTTAGTTTGGGGGTTTTCCTTACACACTCTAATGACTTAAAACAGCTAAACTGATTAGTTTTGAACATTAGTTGAGACAAAGCATGGAAAACTCCAGCCCCAATGAAAGGCAACAAAAAAACAGTTGCCATTCAGGGAGAGATTGAAAAGAGCGGGACTGTTCAGCTTAGAAAAGTGATAATGTGTGTGGG
Source organism: Terrapene triunguis (assembly GCF_002925995.2). Classification (NCBI taxonomy): domain Eukaryota; kingdom Metazoa; phylum Chordata; order Testudines; family Emydidae; genus Terrapene; species Terrapene triunguis. Next base: position 4,009,902 of record NW_020699373.1, read on the forward strand.
GGGGATAGGCTAGAGGTCTATAAAATCATGAATGATATGAAGAAAGGAAGTATTATGTGAAGGGGTAAATAAATTGTTCTAACATAAGCAAGACACAGGGTCAGAGTTAAGGTTGTTTGCACTTTACCCACATTGTCTTTCAAATTGTTCTTGTTTTATAATACAACATTGTAAAAAATATTGTTTTAAACTGATATATATTTATTTACAACTTTAAGGAAGTTTGTCTGGGAGTGTTTTATTTTCTATTTATCCAGCTCCTTTTGTTCAGAACTAGGGTTACCCAATTAAATTAAGAGGCAGCAGGTTTAAAACAAACAAAAGGGAGTATTTCTTCACACAACTTACAGTCAACTTGTGGAACTCATTGCCATGGATTGTTATGAAGGCCAAAAGTAAAACCAGGTTCAAAAAGGAATTAGATAAGTTCACAAAGGATAGGTCCATCAATGGGTATTAGAACCCCCATTACATTAGATATTTAAGAAGACTTCACTGTGGAACTTACAGTTTAAGGACAAAAGAGCAAGAAGACAGCTTAGGGGAAGGGGGTCAACAAATAAGAATAATAAATGCAAGTTTACAGCTAGATTCATTTATGCAGCATGACGACTTTTTAAGAAAATTATGAGCAACTGAACAAAAGGAACTAGATAAAAAATAAAACACTGCCAGACAAACTTTCTTAAAGTTGTAAATATATATCAGTTTAAAACAATAGTGTTTACAATGCTGTATTATAAAACAAGAACAATTTGAAAGACAATGTGGGTAAAGTACAGACAACCTTAACTCTGACCCTTTGTCTTGCTTATGTTAGAACAATGCTATAAAACAGTGCTATGTATTTCCTGGGGATTTGCAGAGAGGGTAATTGCTTGGCACCAATCTGAAAATAAATCCTTGCTCAATATGGCCAGGGAAACCATATCAGAAACCTTCTGGCAACAACTGTGTTTAAAAAATGGTTGTATCTAGCCCTGCTTGGAAAGTGTAAAAACTCTGCTGAGAGCTTCCCTTAATAATCATCTTCAGCATCACAGGCATGGCTGAACGGTATGGAAATCTTGCATGACAGTGTTGCTGTTGTTTTAAAAACATAAAATAGCGCCCTACACTTGGCAGTATGGATTAATACCCTCCAGCCCTTTAGGACTACCTCCTTTTATATCTACTTTCCTTTTGAATGACCGGAGGAAATGACCCAAGGGCTCTTATTTCCTTGATAAATAAAAATATTTTAAAACATTATGGTTATTAGTTACCACATCTTCTTACTCAATCGGAGCATTATTTATGACCCAGCAATATGCTAATGTATGTAGTAATATCTTGCATTTATACAGCACCTTTTATCCCCAAACTCTATATAAACATTACAGACCATAGATATAGGAATCACTACCACTGAAGTGAAGCAGTGTTATAGCATCCAATCAGCTACATATACATCGAACTGCTAATCCATTCTCATAGGAACACTTCCTGCTTTAGGCTTCAACATACAAAATAAATCTACACCGAATTGTTAGTCCCAGAGTGTGCTGAGGTTTGTGGGCTAAATAAAGGTGGTAAACTACATTCTGATCTCAAATACGGCTTACCCTTTTATCATGAAACTTCTACTTGGCTTCTACTTCAGATATTGGTAATGAACTACAGAGTTTTTCCATCTCTCATCCACCTTAGTAGTGATGAAAAGTCATTACCACCAGATGGCTGTTTGATATGATGTGAGTTGATGTTCTTAGAGGACAGATTTTTTTCCACCCCATAAACTCCAGCATAACTAGCACATTTATTAGAGGTATCCACAGAGAGGCCATGTTTAAGGGGCATGAATACTGCAATGTCTTCCTCACCCCATGAGATGGTATCTCCAAAACCAAGCAGAGGAACATTGGCTGGACCATGTCGTCCTGCTGGTATTGGTACCTGTTGTTGGACTAGATGAAAATTTCCATCTCTATGACTGGTACCTTTCACAAATACTAAAGTCGTTTATTTAAAAAAAGAAGAGAAGGGAGCCTTAATAAAAGTTTTTTAAACCACTTGTTCCTCAAGAACTGTCAGAAAGAAAAAGGAGACCTCTTTAGTAACATGGTTTTCATTTGAAGGAGGAGTGAATGCTTTTTTCTCAAAAAATGGTGATGTCTGAGTAGAAAAGGGTGGAGGGAACCCACCCCCAGAATATGCTTAATACTTGTCACCTTTCTGCAGCACCCACCAACCGAAAAAAGATATCAAGAACCATGAAATTCATTTACTGACATGCTGGTAAATGTTGTTTTATATATAAGCTAGATCTAGATATCTGCCCTCCTTCTCATCCTCATCCAGACAAACATGGTGAATTGGCATATTGATCAGACCAGTAGTTTATCTAGTCCAGTCTCCTGCCACTGAGAGTGATCATCCATCCTCCCCTCCCACCACCTTTATTTAACTATGGTAGAATGATGGAAGCAGCTGGAGTTGTAAAGGAAGGTAATAAAGTCAGGTGTCATTATTAGGGGTAATTGAACTAGCCTTTTGATGAGCTCATTGTTCAGTTCATACTATTCGTATTCAGCTGGGTTGACTCCTCTTTGCCATTTCACTTTCAAACTTTAACCACTTTGTAGGACAAAATTGCTGGGACATTAAAGCCTTTTCCCCTTATTGGCACTCTTTACCTCCTCTCCTGATCCCACATTCCTGCTAGCTGTCTTTAGCATTTTCTTCTCCATCCTTAGCACTCCTAGCCTCTCCCATTCTAAAGCCTACAGGAATCTTGGTCTGTACAATGCATGTGAATGTGTCCATGTAGTGGGCTTAGAATCATAGAATATCAGGGTTGGAAGGGACCTCAGGAGGTCATCTAGTCCAACCCCCTGCTCAATATTGTATTCTGCAAAATATTGTAATAAGCAGTGACATCTAAAATACATGGAAAAACAGATGATAATCTATTCCCCTCAATAGCCAATCAGATCCTCTCCACTCTTGGGATCCTATTTTGGCACAAATTCAGAGCCTCCTCTGTGTGTGCTTAGAAACAGACACAACAAACAGCTGGTGGTTCCAAATAATGCCAGAGAGTTTGACACATCTGTCTTGAACTCTGGAAAGGATCATTCAGAAGCAACCTTATTTATGCAGTTTTGTATTTATTAACCCAGCAAGCTCTTATTTACTGGCTGATTTTTTTCCAGGTGCCTTAGATAATTAATGCTAAATATATATAATATGAACAGGGAAAGGAGGGGGATTCGGTGGCTTTTCAAGCCTTCTTGATTTCATTTGTTCAAAGGCTGGACTGTGGAGATCTCTACATTGTCAAGCAGTGCAAATCTTTACAGGTAACCTTTTTAACCCAAAGTTCTAGAGATGAGGCAGAACCATGATTTATATGAGTTTTGTTTTTGCAACAAAAGCCATTCTCCTACTGTACTAGCAACAACTGCTGGAATGCATTAATCAGACCTTAATTAACAAGGAAGAAAGGTGATAATTTACATTTATTTCAGATTGACACATTGTACTTTATTTAGCAAATGAGAGCTGTCAGGCACTACCAATGAACCTTAGATTGAAGACTGAGTGTCGAAAATGTGTCTTCTACCTGCCTGAGCCTTTGTAGGAGGGAGCTTTCAATGTGTTTATACAGGAGTCATTAGATATACCTCATGCTAAGCTTTCATGAATCTTTGAATAAGGAACGCTCAAAGGTCATCAGGTATGGAATATTTTATAATGACACACTGTCATAATCTGTGTGAAATGGTGATTTATCCAAAAAATAACTACATTCAGGAATGCCAAATGAAAGGGAAGCAGAGAGGATCTCTACATCTGCCCAGAAGCACTTAAAAACAATCAGTGTAAGAGAGAAAAGTAAATTATGTTCATCTGTCAACATGCAATTTGAGAATTTTTTTTTCCAAAGAGCTGGAGAAACAAAGCTAGAAACATACCTGCTATATGAGAGCCAGATTCTGATGCTTTTGTTTGTGTGGAATAGCATTTTATTCCATTGGTAATCCCACTGAAGTCAATGAGACTACTCAAGGAGCAAGATGCTACTAATTCAGAGTAACAATATAAGGACCTGGAGCTGAGTTTGTCCATATCGGGTATTGCATTACTTCGGAGAGACAACTTCTGGAGAATACTCCATGTGATGTGACACGTTTTCCCCTGTACCCTCTGGCAGGTATGGTATTCTGAGAAGTAAAGATCAGGAGGTTCCCATTTTAAAAAAATAACACAAAAGTGCACATGCTAAGTATTTATTTAGCTTGCTTGAGATAACAAATGCTAATAATATATTTAATAATAATTTATGTAGAGATTTTCATCTTCAAAGCTTTGTGCTAACATTAGCTAATTAATCCCTAGGATGAAGGGATCTTTCAAGGAACACTGAGGAACCTGATCCTGCAGTAATGGATGTTGTAGTAGCAGGAGTAAGGCCAAAGAGGGAACTACATTTCTCAGTGCCCAGTTAGCACAAGGATCACATACAAGCCTATGTCTCCTCAGAAACTTCCATTCTCCACCCGCACTCTGCCTATGTTTAACCGCGTGCTCTTGAGAGTAAGGGACCAGGCATGAAAGGGGTTTGACAATTCTGCTAAATGTGCAGAACTATGCCTAGGGCTTTGTCTTGTTTGGGCCTATTGCTCGCCTTCACTAACACTTGGGAGCTCGGTAGCTTTCTGCTATCTTTCAAATGCTATTTGATCAAGACTCCAGTGAGTACAACAAAGTATTATGCTGTGGGAGAAGTTTGGCTTCATCTGACAAGGATCAGAAACCACTCTTTCATGTACTGAAGTATTCTGCCTCTCTCTAAATCCATGTTCCTGAAAATCCAAGGGCCACTCCATAGTCCTTCATAACTACAGCCATAGGCGCCATGGGGTGCAGGGCCTATGGTCGACTTATTCATTCATGTAGATGTCTGACTTGTCTGTACAGATTACTCTTGCCCCTGGTGGGAATATTCTGCGCAGTGGGATTGCAGATTCCCCGAATACCCAATGCATATTAATACTCCTTTGGAGCATGTACCTGACTCAGTTTAGGTGCTATCTCCATGGTGGCCCAAATTTTGGTCCTGAGATTTAAACCTGGCTATATTGTATTATGTCCAGTTCCATAGAGATTACACTGTTCTTAGGTGCAACACAGTATAAAACAAGGAAAAACTTATTTCTGACACTTTTTGCTGTGCACATTTTCACTTACTTGAACAGCATGTTACTGATGGGTCTGTTTTCACAGTATTAACCATATACATGAACCATTGGACTAACATAAACATACTGCAAGTAGGTTTTTTTAGAACAACATCAGAATGCTTTCCTAATTTTTCTGTAGGTGTTGATCATCTGCCATTGCTTAGTTGAAAGCAAGACAATGTTTTAATTTGCACCAGTAAATATAATTATTAAGCAATTAACCAACAGGCATTTATGGCTGGTAATTATCTTTGTTTAAACAAACACAAATTACTTTCATAACAATAGAATTTTGCTACTAGCTGCTCCAGTGATATTCATTGACGTATTGCATTCTGGTGCTTATATTATATACAAGAATGCCGAGATGATAGGAGAGTCTGAGTTATTGGACTTAATATTCCTAACCTAGAGGTAATTCAATAAAAAAATTTCCTTATTAACTTCAAAAGAAAACCTCTTCACCAAAATGACGAATATTTTCTTGACTAGAATTATTATTCTTTGTAATGAGCAGTGTTCTTAGAAAATGAGGATTTAATATGTAACCAATTAGTAAAAAAATTAAGTCAATTAGAAAACACAATTTTCTATGTTTAGATGTTAATTAAATTCAGGGGTATTTTTAATAAAATTAATATGGTGAAAACAAATTAAGAAAAAGAGCCAATTTAATCTAAATTTAATCTATTAATCAAGAATAGTGCTTATTTCTTATAGTTATATTTATTGCAATAGTTAATTTACCATTCAGAAGTTCAATTCAAAAGCCATAGAAATTCAGCTGAGTGCATTTATAGGAGCTGAACAAAAGTAAAATATACAATTAAATGCAAAAATATATTCAAACAACTGCAGATCTTGCGGTGATCCTTAAAGCCTCTGAGTTAAGGCTGAAACTGCAATGACATCTTTTCATTCTACGTTGATGTCTGAAGACATCTTTGAACATGGAGTAACATACAATTTGTGGTCTGCCGCACCTGGGCTTGGACACAAAAAGGCACAAGTCAGATAACGAGGGAGTTTCAGACAACTCTACTAGGAGACTTGCTGGATCAGGCTAGAGAAGAATGATTAACAGGCTGTAGTGCCATATCTGGTTGTGGCCCATGCAAAGTTGCCTTTTTTTAGTCTGTCATTCCTATTCTAAATAAATTACAGACCCGCTAATTTGTTTGCAAACTGGCAGCCTCAAGGTGATACTTGCTGCTCTTCAGAAGAGTTATGAATAGCTTTATGCAGGACTTTTCACCTCTAGCTTCCTGATTCAAATCTAGCCTGAAAGTTATTGCTATTTGGTTTAGTAGTAGGAGGTGGTCTTTCGGCTTTGTCTTCACCTACTCAAATGTGTCTTTTTATTTTACAGTGAGATAACTATTGTGTGTTAGATCTCATAGTGAAATCTTAAGTGCAGAGAAGGCAGCTGTAGTTCTTACCATAAAGTAGCTGGGTGAGTTCAGCACCATGGTTGACCTTGCCTACCTTACCTCTTGGTAAAACTATAGTGCCTTGTGTCTGCTATGTTTTTACAGCAGGATAGCTAAAGCTAAGTTAGTTTCCCTGTTGTAAAAACACACATTTTTGTCAGTGAAGACACGCCCCCTCAGTCCATTTCCTTTTGGAGAGGTGTCCATATCTCAATCACCACTAGCAAAACAACCCCCGGCTGGCCCATTCCAAACCTAGGCTTACTATGGTGGTGAGAACCACAGGAATTGTGCAGTCCCACTGTAAGGTTCGCCGTACAGTCCAGCCATGATGGTTCTGTTGCTTGTGCATGTTGAGGGCTTTTCTGTATTCTTAGAATAGAATTTCCCCCTCGGTACGTATTACGGATCTTGTCAAGATAGCCATTTATTTTAAAGGCAGAGACCTCAACAGGTTCAGATGACAAAATCCCTGGGTTCTAAAGGAGTTGACTGAAGAACTAGCATTCATTTTGAAAAGTAATGGAAAGCCCAGGGCGTACAAGACAAGTGAGGCTAAGGCAAATGCAGTACCAGTATTTGATCTTGGATGTTTGGAACGACTACTAATAATCAAAGCACTTTACAAAGGAGGACAGTATCCCCATTTTAAAGATGAGGGAAACTGAGGCACAGAACGGTGACATTACTTGTCAAGGACACCTGGCAGAGACAGGAATGGAACCCAGGTCTCCTGAAGTGCTTCCCCATAGTACACTTTACTTTAATCTCTAGTAAAATACTAGAGACAATTGCAAGCATCTAGAGGATAATAGAAACATAAACAATAAGCATCATGACTTTATAAAGAACAAGTGATCAGACTTGATATTTTTTTAATTAAATTATACATTTCGTGGATGAATGTAAGGCAGTGAGTGATACATCTGCACTCCAATGAAACAGTTGATAAGGGAGTCTCATGAAATCTCACTTGAAAAATAAATCATTCACGTTATCTTAAATATATGGAAGCTGAATAAAAGACCATAAACGATACACATGCATACACACACAAAAAGTGTATTGAGCAGAGGGAGATGTTTGTTAGGGGTCTCTTGGGGATTTGGGATATTGTCACAATAAAATGCCCCCCCCCATGGGGTCCCCTGTGTCAGCACCAGCTTTGTATATTGCCAATGCCTTTATATGCATTGGAAAGTATCTTAGGAAGGGTTGGAGGTGTGAGTGTGGAGTGGAAGATTCTTTTGCAGGTTACAAGAGGCCGAAAGGGGAGGAAGGGAGAAAGGAATGGGTTAACTCAATGATCCAGCTAGGCCTGAAGTTAAGGAACGAAACTGCAGCCCAAGGCCAGTGCACACAAATAAGCTCTCTGCTGCCAATCAGCCAGAAGCCTCTGTCTCAACCCCGGCCAGCCGTAAGAAAGGAGAACTGAGCCTGACAGAACTGAAGGGGTGCAAAACTTGTAAGGCTTGGTCTACACTAACCCCCCAAATTGAACTAAGGTACTCAACTTCAGCTACGTGAATAACGTGGCTGAAGTTCGAAGTACCTTAGTTCGATCTTACCTCGGTCCACACGCGGCAGGCCGGCTCCCCCGTCGACTCCGCGGTACTCCTCTCGCCGAGCAGGAGTACCGCAGTCGACGGCGAGCACTTCCGGGTTCGACTTATCGCGTCCAGACAAGAAGCAATAAGTCGAACACAGAAGTTCGATTGCCAGCCGCCGAACTAGCGGCTGGGTATAGACGTACCCTAAGGCCAGGTCTACACTAACCCCCAAATTCGAACTAAGGTACGCAACTTCAGCTACGTGAATAACGTAGCTGAAGTTTGAAGTACCTTAGTTCGAACTTACCTCGGTCCACACGCGGCAGGCAGGCTCCCCCGTTGACTCCGCGGTACTCCTCTCGTCTAGCTGGAGTACCGCAGTCGACGGCGAGCACTTCCTGGTTCGACTTATCGCGTCCAGACAAGACGCGATAAGTCGAACCCAGAAGTTCGATCTCTCGCCGCCGAACTACCGGGTAAGTGTAGACCTACCCTAAGACTGCAAAGGTCAGTGAGTTGAAAAACAACAGTCTCGCGACCCTGAGACCGGTGTGTTTTGGGGAAACTAAGGGAGCCACAGAAGTCTGGTTCGGACTGGTACCGAGAGCACGGGGGACGAGGGTTCCTGGACGAAAATGCCTCCGGAAAAACCCAGGGCTTAAAACCCTCCTGAGAGCTGAAGCAAGTCGGAGATTTACAGCGGACCCTAGACAACCTGTGCACAGGGCAGAACTCTCATCTACCCTTCCCCTCTTCTTCTTACGTTACACCCAGGCTTGGCCAGCCTTGGGTTGTGTGTGTGTGTCAGTATGAAAGTGGGTTAGGGCTTGGGCACTAACGCTTTCTTCTTCCCTTTGAGTAACGTGGGGCGCACCCAGCACTCACCGCTGTTATTTGGTTAATAAAGCTTTAAATTTAGTCATTTGGTGTGCTCCTTCATCTCCTCCCTAAAGATCCTGCAGCCTCAGCCTGATTACCTGAAGCCCCAGGCAGATTGGTAACATAAATCTGTCACAATAGGCCAGATTTGATATGACATCTTCATTAATAAACTGGAATAAGTGAAGAGTTTGTTCATTAAATTAGCAGATGATGCTAAATTGGGAAGGGGGGAGGAGGGACGTGATGCAGTTGGGGAGTAGTACAAACACCAGCAAGGACCTAAAATTAATACAACAGGACCTAGAAACTCTAGAAGTAATGCTAGCGAATAGCAACATGAGATTCAACCTGGAAAAATAATCTAAAATAATCTGATATTCCATGGATGGGGAAATACTAAATGCCAAACAAGATCTAGTCTTTAAAAAGGAGTAGAAACTAGATGTGAGCTTGTATTATGATATGGTAGCAAATACACCTTCTGCATTAAGGGGAGTGGGGGACTAGCATTATTTTGTATACGTTTATCACGGGCTAGAGAAGGTAGACCAGAAATCTTCTGTTCACCTTTGCTTGCTTTACAGGAAGGGCCCATTCAATTAAATTGAAAGGTGGTAGGTTCAAAACTGATGAACATTCAGTTCTGTTCAAAATTGTTCAGAACGTTTAGGCTGTGGAATTCATTGCCAAAGGAGATCACTGAGGGCAAGAGCTTAGCTGGATTCATAAATGATTGGACATTAATATGGAGAACAATGTGACTAATTTAATCCATTTAAGAGGCTCTCAGACTCTGGCTCCATAAGGTTCACCCATTTCCAGTGCAGATGTTGTTCTGAGACCTTCCAAAGCAGCTTGATCCCTAGTCATATAATTTCCTTTTAATACAAAGCATGCCATGGTTTTGGAGGAGCTGGGCAGGGCCCAGCAAGGCCAAAATAAATAGGGCCAACAGTGTAGAGGGGCACTGGGGAAACAACAGCAGTGTACGTCATGCTCAGGGCTCTGCTAATACAGTGGGTCAAGGGAGCCAATATATCTACCCATGCTGCTCACGTTGATAGGCCCCTGGCTGTTCCCAAAGACCAGCCCATGCAGCCATGAATGGGATTTGTAAGTCTCTGCACCTATCTGAAGATGTCTAAATGGATGGTTTCAACCTATTTTGCACTAGTGACTTGGTCAGCGATAATGTACCCAGTGTAGACCCCCCCGGGACAATAATCGGTGCACACTGGCTATTCCCCCTAGGATTGCCAGTTTTGATAAGACGTATTTCTGGAGGTTTCATCACATGACATAATCTTTAATTAAAAATTAATCTTTAATTCCTGGAGACTCCAGGACAATCCTGGAGAGTTGGCAACCCTAATTCTCCCTTCTCTCAGACCATACCCTGTGGCATTACAGTGTAAGTAGTGTAGAATGTCTGGTGGAGGTTTCCTGGTGCCATGGCATGTTACCACATAGCTGCATTTCCCCTGTATATGTTCTTTCAAGGCCCTTTGAGGCATAAAGTATGCCCATTTGTGCCCATCTGTTCCCCAGAATAGAAGGGGGCAGGTGGCCTCTCTCAAGTCTATTATCCAGCTACATTGTAGAGTCTCTAGGGCTATCAATCCATTACCATGTTTTAAGACAACTTTTCCAGTCTCAGCATTATATCAATGGAATTTTTGTAGTACATATCCTTTCTTTTAATGCTCTTATATTAGCTTATCCCTCTCAGAGGCACATGTGATGGGCACAAAGAAATGGCAATATTCCCCTCAGAATTCTTCTTGCTGCAGAATGCAGTATTTCAACAAAGAGGGAGGGCGTATCTTTTTGCATATGTGCAAAATGTGGTTAAAGATGTGTGGGGAAATGGGGAAAAATAATAAGTAAGTAAGTAAGTAAATAAATAAATAAATAATGGAAGTGCCTGATGGTTGAGGGCCCTATGAAATGGTTTGTAAATCTCAGGTTGTGCCCCTGGGTTTGCACACACAGGCTGTCCCCCACTCCCTGCATGGAAGTGAGATCAGTGGTCTCTGCATCACTAGCTCCCCCTACAGAGGGTGGACCATGGGATCAGGGATTTCTGCGTAGGGAGGGAGACAGGCATTAACTGTTAAGGCTGCATTAACTTCTGAGTACATCTGCCTCTTTGCGCTGTTAACCCCTCCCCCGATATGGAGAACAAGAGTTCCACGGGCGGCTGTTGTTTCAGTGGTAATAAGTGATGCAACAGGCAGGCAGAGTTGTAAGAAAGAGATTTTTATTAAGCACCCTAAGAAGCCTGTTATGTGCTGAAGCTCTAGAATTTATCAGCTAGCAGCCCGACCCTGGTGTGCATTCCTGAGCCTATGGTGTCACCCCAAAGTAGGTCCATCCTGAAGCCTGACCTTCCTTCTCCAGTTCCACTCATTCTATGACAGCCTCTGCCAAGGGAAGCCTTGGGCAGAGCTGTTCTGACAAGGAGGGGGCAGAGCTGCGGGGGAACTGGAGGCAACACAAAGGCACAGGTAAACTCTCCAGAGCAGGAAACTCTCACTTTATTTTCAGTTGCACAACACCCAGAAAGATGGGGCCTTTGGATTCTATCATAATTATAATAATAGGGCCTCATGTTTGCCAACAGGTAACGAGGTCTAGATGGATTTTTGCAGGATCTGTAGCTTTAGGGTGCCAATCTGGGGCAGCCACACAGTTTTCGTCTAATTCAAAAATCCCTCCCTCCCTCCCAAGTATTTTCTGTGGGAGTGGATGCCCTCACTCCATAAGCAAGTCAATTTCATACCTGTCCAATAGACAAATAGTTCTCCAGGGAAGGTCATTGGACAACCAGTAGTCTGCAGAGCCCTTCCTGGTATTCCGTATGTTATGAATTCTGATAGGTATGTGTGGACTTCTCAGCAGAGATTTGATTTTTATATTTAGACCAGGCATATAGGCCACCTGCAAAATCATCACATTTCATAACCTTTACACATTACTGCTTGAGTTACAAACCCTTAAAAACAGGGATTCAGTCCTAACGGTAACAAACTGAACCAATTACAGCAGTACTGCTCGGTCATCTATGAGGAGCTCATTTCCTTTAACAATTTCCAGTGAAGGCCAGTCCAGAGACTGAGTAGTTAAGCTCACGTTATGGAATAATGATGTAATGATACAATCTTGCAGGCTTTCACATGCAACCTTAATTTGATTAAAGATTTTAATGTAACAATTACAGAAGTGTACAACAGTGAATTTAGTAGCTGCAGTGTGCAGTACCTAAGGTTAAATACTCCTGAAATTGTATTTCTTTTTAAACATTATACCTCAGCTGAATTACTCAGAAACTGTAGATTGTGATATTGTTAAAAGGAAACCATCACATTATTTTGGGGCTTGAGGAAAAAAGACAAAATGGCTGATAAGGTGGTTTACACAACATAACGTAGTGAGAAGAGAAGTGTGGGTTTGTGTGTGTGGGTATTTGATATGTAAAGATTTGCCTCAGTGTGGGAAACCTAGATGCTTCAGCCTTGCACAAGGAGTACACATGAGAATCAGACAGATGAGTCTCTCCGCCTTGCCTGTTACACTCCTGTCCCTACACTATTCACCTGTTCTCTATCTGCCGCTTGCCTCCTGCCTTTTATTGTTTTGCCCCATACATTTAAAACCACCTCCTTTTCCCTTTGCATTAAGCAACCTTGGTCTCCTCCTTCAAATCCCTCTTTAAGAGTCACAGCTTTTGACGTACTTCCCATGCAAATCTCCGTTCCAGACTTGTGTGTTTATGGCCCATGGCCAAAGTAACAAACAGAAATATACCAACCCAAACAGCTTACAAGGTCCTCTGTGCTCCCTTGCCTATTCTTGACTGTTATCACTCTTCCCTCCTTTCTCCCTTATCCATTGTGCTCTGCGTACCCTTATTTCTGTTGAGGGGGCTGACCCTGCAAGGTGCTGAGTTCCCTCAGTTTGCATTACAGTCAGTGGGATTTGAGGAGACCCAACACCTTTCAGAAGAGAATTAAGCCCTAGCAGGGTTGAACCTTAAAGTATGATCTTCTCTTCTTACTCCTGTTGAAGTTTTGCCATAACTGGAACAATTATCCTTTATTTTAAAACTGTTGGTTTTCAACACCAGTACAGCTAATTAATAGGTAAATTACAGATGTAAGAGTCCAGATTTTGCTTTTCAGTTAAATGCCCATGAATCTGAAATAAGAATCCAAATTGCTGCCTCAAAAAGCACTATGCAACAATGACACTTGTGGCTTTGCTACGAGCCCCTGGGATGGGGCCATGTGTAGCTCCACTTGCCCAGGAGCAAAACCATGATTATGATTTTCTTATTCTTGGTTACCCCCTGCTCTAGAGAGACTGTATCTTGCACCTATACACATCACAATATACATCAGCTCAGCTGTGCTGCCTGGGGTGTTTAGGTCAGAGCCTTCCATTCCCCACCCACATGCATGATGGATGGACGTGGCCATCCCCCAAAGGCTGCTCCCCTCCATGTGGTATAGGTAGCCAGTGCAAGGGAATAAGGCAGTGTCTTACTCTCCTGCATAGGCATACAGGATGGACTACAGTGTAGCCCTAAATATTCATTCACAACTCCTCAAGATGAGTGACGTGCAAAGAAAAAGCAGTCTGAAGGGTGATCAATAAATGAGATATTTAGAATATTTTCTGGTTAACCATGTAAAATATTAATAGTGATTATACGTACAAGGATTTTTGTTTAACATAGAAGCTTAGTCCAATTTTTTTTAAACCTAGTTATTCCATGGGCATCCCTCACCATAGTATCTAGACACCAGTAACCAGAATAACAGGGATACATGGTCAATAAGACTGCACAGTTTATAGCCACCAATAGTTTTCAGAAAGTGATGCTTTTTGGTGTAAGATTTTATTTCTACTCCCTCCTTTATGCCTCCCCCGCCAAAAAAGTAACAGTCAGTCTTTATTATCTTTGGTTCCTGATTTTATGAGCAGCATAGGGGGACATGCAAATGAAGGCTATTAAAACTTCCATATTGTCACCAAACCATGTACGCTTCAGCTATGTTTCCAGTAGTAGGCTTTAATTGTTTCTTTTTCATTTCTGCAACATATTTTTACAGATCAGATATCAATGAAGTTGAAAGTTAAAATTTAAATAAAAAAAATCAATGTAACTCTCAACTAGGCTACACTAATGTCCTTTATTCACATGTTTTGTTTTCCTCTCAGACTTCTGATAAGCAGATCTGCAGATATGTACTATCCTTCCCCTCCACCCCAAGCTCTGCTTTAGGTATTTTTAAATTCTAGTCATCATACAGTGAGAATTTGCAGGTGCTTCTAGAGAACTTTTTCCCCTCTAGCTGGCTGTGGAAAGGACAATGCAATTAATAACAGATGGTACGGAATGACCACGTCCTTGAGAGAATGCCTTATTGGCACCTCCTGCTAATTGTATCACATATAACACAACTAAAAGCATAATAAATCTGAACTGGGGGACATTTTATGCAAGAGCTCTCCTCCTTTTCCAGACGGTAAATTGCTCAGCTCTTGAAATATCTATAACCTTGTGACACCCAACTTGCATTAGCTTAATTGCCTTTTTTTCTTTTCTCCCTCCCTCCCCCCTCACTCACTCTCTCTCTCTCTTGGGTTTGTAACAGCAATTCTGCTTTGTTAGTCTACCTGTTTTACAGCTGGAAGTAAAGTAGCTACATTTGCTGGCTTGTACGGAATTTCGTCAGGGTCTGATTTGCAGACTTAATGATAAATTGCCCTTTTTAAAGCACTTTCCTTAATATCAGAACAGGAGGGGAAAATGACTAACTGCTGAAGGAATTTAATAAACCTCTGGAAGAGCATTCTCATTAACTCTGAGATGGGAGTGAGTTTCAGATGGATCAACAGATACACCCTGTTCTGTTTGCAAATGCTACTTCCAGTAGTAAAATGACAGCACATGATAAAAAGGCGGGGCATTCGTCTATCTTCAAAAGAAGCAACAAAGAAGTACTATACCAACAGTAAGAAAGGGTTGCTGAAGTCTCAATAGCCTAGTGCCTTGTCACCAGCTGGCAATCTGGAAGGGTTGGTCCTGCATCATTTTCTTCTAATGGAAATGGGGGAATGGGAGACCTGCTTATGAGGAATTGATCTAGCAGGTTTTGAGTGCGTGTATATGGAAGATATATATATAGAGAGAGAATTTGTTTTTGTTTTGTTTTTAAATACATGATTCATTTACATTTTATTTTTAGCCAACTGAAGAAAACGCACTACATCAGTGGTTCTCAACCAGGGGTCCGAGGCCCACTGTGGCGCCGCGAGCAGGTTTCAGGGGATCCACTAAGCAGGGTCAGCATTAGACTTGCTGGGGCCCAGGGCAGAAAGCCGAAGCCCCACTCCATGGGGCTGAAGCCAAAGCCTGAGCAACTTAGTTTCACAGGGCTCCCTATAGAGTGGGACCTCGGGCAACTGCCCTGCTTGCTATCCCCTAACGCTGGCTCTGACTTTTATATGCAGAAAAACAGTTGTTGTGGCACAGACGGGCTGTGGAAATTTTTTATAGCATGTTGGGGGCGGGGCGCGGCGGGGCTAAGAAAGAATAAGGTTGAGAACCCCTGTGATACATCAGTACACACATGTGCATAGTGACTCTTATGGCATTGTGTAAGTCACAAAATTGTAATATTGTATGTTGTGAAGGACACAGAGCTGTGTGCTGTCTGTGAATTGCTGGTGTTTAGGCTTCTATCCTCTTGCCAGCTCTCTAGTGGGTTTATGTGGATGCTGAACAGTGGAGAATTGGCCCTTGTGGGACTCTGCAGGTGGAGGGACTGGTGGCAGAATAACAGTTACTGACCACTACCCTTTGGGTGCATACA
The DNA here is from genome assembly GCF_002925995.2 of Terrapene triunguis. Lineage (NCBI taxonomy): Eukaryota > Metazoa > Chordata > Testudines > Emydidae > Terrapene > Terrapene triunguis. The sequence goes on from NW_020699373.1 coordinate 4,025,870, forward strand.
GACTACAGCTAGGTTTCGAGCAGTGGTGGAGCCCAGGGTGACAATAGGTCATTGATGGTGCCCCTTTGATTATACATATTGGCTTGAAAAGATACCACACATATACTTAAAGGCTGACGGGGGAGGTGCCCCCCTCCCAATTAGCTCTGCCACTGGGTGTGTGCGCCTACGAAGGAATCAAATCATTTTAGTGCATTGCCCTTGACTTCTGCTTTCTCTTTTAGGCATCTCATGATCAGCCATGTCACACACCCAGAGAGAGCCAGAGAATGGACGTCTGTCCTCCATCCATTGAGAGCAAGAGATGATCCACTAGTGCCATTATCACTCTGAGGGGAGGTCGTATGGTACAGTGGACACTGGACTGGCAGTTGGGAGTCTTGGGTTCTAGTCCCATCTCTACCACTGACTGCTGTGTGACTCGGGGCAATTTACTTCACTGTCACTAATTAACTGTGACTTTGGTTCTGCTTCCATTATCTGTCTGTCTTGTCTATTGTAGAAGGTAAGGTCTTGTAAAGTGCCAACCAAAATGGGGCCCCTACTTGCTAGTTGGTGTACAACTAGCATGCTTAAAGCCCATGACTGTGCACCTAAGAATTGGATGTTCGGTATATTTTCAAATATAAAGTTTAGTTAAACATGCAGCATCATGCAACTAATTGGATGGAAGACACTGTTTTACACCCAAAATGTTAATGGTAATGAATACGTTTTATGAATAAAGAGTAAACTGCATATATAGTAAATAACTTTAAGGAGACAGTGTCATATCTAATAATTTTTAGGAGCTCTACAATTCAAAATTGGCTCAAGCTCAAAACTATAAACTGGTCCATAACAATAATGAGTGAATTTCAAATGGCCTGGAATTTAAGTTCATTTCAGATAAGCACCCTGAAGTTCAAGTCTATAGGTATACAAAATTTATCCAAATTGCCTGAACGTATTAAATCTGAAAACTTGCTGAATTTTGCTAAATTGTGGGAGCTATAGGGGCCATAATATGGACTTGAGAACCTAAGTGTAGGCCCACATGTTGTGTTAAAATCTTGACTGTATCTATATGTGATATATTTTCAACTTGCATATTTATCATGTCATAGTTTTCCAAATGTATTTTACTTCAAACAGTATATGCTCTCATTGTCCTCAATAAATGGCTGACCAAACCTGTGCATCTGATGCTGTAATCCTTCTGTAGGGTTCTCTGGGAGTTTGGCCTGTGTAAGGACTATGGGATTGCTCACTCTGAACAAATTGTAACTATACAGTCACTAGGAGAAGGACAGTTGACTGATGTCTCAGTAGCTAAAGGAAAGCACTCAAACATTTCAAATACTGGAGTTCAGTTAAATTTAGTGTTGCCGTAGATACTGCATTATCTCTAGCAACTCCTGGCCTTCCTGGCTTTTATCTGTGACTTAGTCATAGAAATAGAACTGTGACATACTTTATAAAGCAGAGTGTATTTTCCTTGAGTGTGTCACCATTTGCTTTTGGTAGGTGCACAATCTGGATGGATGTTTCTGACTGTGAGACAAAACAACAGTATGGTGGGTTGATGGTTGGGGGGGGGGAAGGGGAGGGGGGTAAGATTGTACATTATTATCCATCCAGTCATGATATATCTCAGTAGACTATGTTCATCATCTATTATTGTTGAAATATTCTGAATCGCTTGGTAGTCTTTCATTAAATTTACTCCTCTTTTGTGATGGAATCTCACATATTCTCTGAATGAGAGCAGAAAGAAGAACATCATTTTGGCCATCTTCAGTGCCTTTGTATCATGGCACAGTATTCCATGATTCTAAACCTCCTTTTAAATACCAGCTGCCCCTTGGTGTGGAAACGTAAAATACAAAGAGCCCTTTTCTGCGGTACCATATTACCCATGTTTAATAGAAGGATAGTGCAAGTCGTACTACTTTATATTGTGACTTCACAAACTAATGGGAGGCATTCCGCTGTTCAGTGCTGTGATACTAGCAGAAAATATTATGGGGCCCTTAAGGGACGAATAAGTACAGGAGAAATTGTAAAGCTGAGGGATGAGTGGTAATGCTGGGTGTTTCACAAATTGAAGGCTTAAGCCACTGTCACCTGCCACATGTTCCTTTTCCAACTGCACTATGTTACCATGAGTGGCATAAACAGCTTTCAGACCTTGCAAGTACACTTCTACTGCTGCTGATGAATTCTGCTCGTGTGAGCAAACATTTGTAAATATTAATTGCTGGACCAATGGAAATTTGTCCTTTTAATAAACTTGAAAGAAAACCTTATAGAATTGCAAAAGGGAAAAAGTATGGCTGCACACAACTGTAAAATGGTTTTTTCGAACATTACACCTGGGACCCTACTAGCCAGTTGGGTTCCCCGTCCTTTTCCATCTGAGATGGTCATTTAGGAAATCGATAGCAATGATGCATCTTAGCTGTCACGTGTCTGGTAACCATACCTCTTATTAGGACAAATATGAATTCAATTTGAAAACAGAGAAGACACTCTAACAGAAGACAGCTATTTATCTGTTTGCAGTTTACCGAGTAAGCAAGGAGAAGAGCAAGAAATGACAAGAGCCCTAATCCATAATTCAAATGCATAATTGAAACCACACTTCCATCAGGTGCAGATATTAATCACCCAAAAGAGGACCTTGTCCACAAATAATATGAAGCATGAAATCCTCTCAGCTCCTTCCCATCTCTCTCTTACTTTCTTGTGTACAGTACTGGTTAATATAGAAAAGGATTCTGACCGAGTTACTCGTGCGTGTGTGTATATAAAATATATGAAAGTACAGGGATGTGTGTGTATGTATGTGCATAGGTGCTGGAACTAGGGTGCTGCTGCACCTCCTGGCTTGAAGTGGTTTCCATTATATACAGGGTTTACAATTCTATTCAATGGCTTTCAGCACCCCCACTATACAAATTGTTCCAGCACCCCTGTGTATGTGTACATAAATCAATGGTTATAAATCAGTGGTTATATAATAGGCCTAAGGAAACATTAGCAAAAGTAATGGCTGCATTGGAAGACTTCATTTGCAGAAGTAAAATACAATACATATAATTTTATATAGTCGAGTCATCCAATCTGATTCCCTGCATTGTGCACACATTATGTTCAGTAACAAGCAGGCTAGTATACATTTCCTGGGTGTAGCTGAGAGTATAAGGCAATATTAAAAAAAAAACAACAGCATCAATATAATCAAGCCAATTAGTAAAACAGATTAAGAAAGACTATTATAAAAAAAAAGAAAAAATAAAAAAAAAAAAAAAACAGCATCAGTATAATCAAGCCAATTAGTAAGTCTGATTAAGAAACTCTTTAATACAAAATAGGAAAGGCTACATTAATGCAGTGAGACTGCTGAACAGCTGAAATCTTTGTTAAGTCAGACAAACACAAAAAAGTTCTGTCAGGAACATTTAAATCTGGCCACATTGCATCTCCTATGCAATATTATTATTTCCGGTAGCAGTCACAAAATGTTACACTTTGATGGGGTGTCCACCATACACAGGACTGGAAAGGGTTAAGTTAACCAGGTAGGCCTATTAACTCCACAGGCTGCACCTGGAGGAAAAGCCTGCTTGCGGGGGAATTGATTGCAAGCAGGTTCAGCTGTGCAGGAATAGGGAGGGCCTAAAAAGCCAGGCAGCTGAGAACAGCCAGGGGCTGCTGCTGGGAAAGGGCAGTCACTCCTTCAGAAGAGGGAGGAGGGTTTGGAACTGGTACACCCAGAGTAAGATGGGGAGCCAAGAGTGGCAGGAAGCAGTCCAGGGAAGGAGCAGCGATGGCTGAGAGAGTAAAGTCCAGAACTGCTGGGTTGAGGGTCCCTGGATTGGAATGCGGAGTAGAGTGGGTCTGGGTTTCCCTACCAGCCACTGAAAGAGTGGCACCTCAGGCAGTGAATGGGAAGACTGCCTAGGGCTGCTGAAGGGAAGACTTTGATATACCCCAGAAAGGGGGAACACTGGGTGATCTGGCTGGAGGGCTTAGTCACAAAGAGGATGCTGCAGTTCCTGGAGTGAGAGAGGGGCTGCAGACAAGAGAGAGATGGAATGATGGCGTGCAGCTATGGGAATGAGCATTGACCTGATGAGCTAATCCCCAGAGTGGCCAGGAGGAGGCACCAGACTAGCGGTGAGTGGTGCACCTGGTCACATACACCTTTTCCAAATAGAGTAGGAGGCACATTACTTTCTCCAAGCACCTCAGAATCTGAAGACCAACAAATAAATGGAGGGTAGGGGAAAAGGGGCAACATATGTACAGTTACGTGATGTGAATGATGTATAGTTATGTATATTATCTCCAAATCACTCCAAGTTTAATATTGGCAGCAGTGACTTTCCCATGAGCACCATGACAGAGGTGGGTCTTCGTGAGGGACTCTAATATAGAGGGAGAAATGGCCTTGTGGATGAGCTCAGGAAGGGCATTCCACGTGTGGAGGAAGGTATGGCTATTGTGTGGAATGGAAGGAAGAGGCTGGAATAATAGCAGTGTGTGTAAATCGAGCGCTGTTCAATGTGGAACAGACTTGTGCAGGGCTTTTACAACTTATCATATAATTAGGGGGAAAGGAACGGGTGTACCAAGTGTATATTTAACAAGAAAAACATGCTCAGGATAATCGGGCAGAATTTTCCTTTCATTTACACTGGTATAAATCCTGAGTAACTTCATGGCTACAGTGATTTTAGTTTGGATTTACATTGGTGTACATGAGAACAGGATTTGTCCCACTGTTCCTGTAGGAACCCTAACTTTTGCAAATCCTGACTTCTTGTTATCGTGAGTTCTTAATATTGTATTAACATAAATTTTGCCTTTACTTTCCTAATTTTTTTTCTGAGAAGGGGGGGGGAACCCTCAAAAACCCCTTTCATCTTGCACCATTCCACACTCTTTGCAATCAGTCTGTCCTGCTGTTAGATGAATAGATGTCAGTGTTTCTAGATTTATAACAGTTTGAGAGTAACCGTGCTGCTCTTTATATGTGCAATAGCAATAGTTTCTGATATACTCTCGTAAGGGTACTGAATGATGGATGAAATTTCAGCAATTATTATGGAAAGGGAGTGTTTTAGATGTGCAACTGTCTGTTTCTTTGACACCAGGAGCATCTGCTTAAATTGTCAGCTCCTCACCCGGTATGGGCCTAATCAATTGTGAGTTAATTTGGTTTAATAGATTTTGAATAAATGGGATGCTATTACCTTCCTTTCATGTTGGTATGGGTTTTTTTTTTTTTTTACAAAGCATTTGAGGGCAAAATAAAAATGCATGTACCCTTTCCACTGAATGAAAAGATGACAGTTATCTTTTTACTCTTATCTCAAAATGATCAATTGAATTTTTCTGAAGTACTTTAGTGTATGTTGATTCATTTGGTATGCACCCATCTAATGGTTTTGATCTGGCCACTCTATTACAGTGCTGTCGAAATCAGTGGCTTCCACTTTTAAAAGCGTGGTCCTACCACTGACACAGGAAGTCTCAATTACTCCATTTTGTTTGCAAAGCATTAGGTTGGCTCTGTTATAGCAATATTACTGATGTACAGTAGGTTTCAATGCAATCTTAGTGTCAATGTATTGGTTTATAGAGTACAGGAATGGGTTCTAGGCCTAGTTCTGCCATTGGCTTTCAGAGGGATCTTGGGCAAGTCACTTTGTTGCTGTGTGCCTCAGTTTCCCCATATGTTAAATGGGGATAATGGTACTTCTTTTGTAAAGTAGTTTGAAATCTCCAAATAAAAGCACTATCTTAGAGCTTGTGTGTGTGTCTAACTCTAACCCCTTCTCCTCCCCGCCCCAGTCCTTGGTTTGGTGGGTTCAGATACAAGGCTTCAGAATGAAATTGTTCTGTGATTGAAAAATTATTGGATGAATGGAATGCAGGAGATGTTAAGATGCTGTAACAAAGCATTTAACATAGTGCCTCTCTAATTATTATTTCTATAAAAATTAATTCAAACTGACTTGGATGTGAGCCCTGTCAGATGGCTTGAAAATTGGCTGAGAGATTGTAAACACAGCATAAGGATAAAAAACAGTGAGCGTGTGTATGTTGGGGGGGGGAAGAGGAGTTGGCAAGAAGATGTCCAGTGGGGTCGTGTAAACATCAGTCTTAGCCCTAGTTCTATTTTATGTCTTTATTAATGATCTAGAAAGACTGAGCAGCAAATTAATTAAATTTGCAGAATTGGAAGGTGCTGTAGACACCAGGGAGGTCAGAAAAATAATATAAAGGAACGTGTAGAGGCTAGAAGAATAGAAACAAAATAAAATGAGATTAAAGCTGGAAAAAATACAAGCTACTGTAATACATCTGGGAAGAATAATCTGAACCGTGGATATTTAATGGGATGGAAATAACAGAGTAAATTATGTCAAAATGATACCAGCATTGATGGACAGTAAATTACATATCCGTTTACAGCACAATTTTTTTTTGTTTCGTTTTTGTTTTTTTTAAAACCATTGTGATACTGGGTTGTAAATGCAGAGATCGCCTCATGGGATCACGGCGGTAATAACTAGAGATGGGTCAATTTCAAAAGATTCAAAAGTTCTTCTTTAAATAAGTACCCCAAAAGCTGAATACATATGGCCCGGATCCAAAGCCAAATAAAATCCATATGAGTCTTTCCATATACTTCAATGGGCTTTGGATCAGGGCCCTTTCTGAATTTTTCCAAGACTATTCACCTCTTTTGTACCTCCAAAAGTGATCAGGAAATTCTGCAAGAACAGTTGCTTTTTTCATGAGATGAGTGCCTAGATACTTCAGTAATCGAGCATACTAGAAATACCTAAATAGATTGATTTCTGATCGTGTCTGCTTACACTTTGGCGGTATTTACACAATTCACATCCCTTCTCTGGTTTTGGGCCTGGCCAGTCCTGAGGAGTGCAGACATTTGCAAATGGAAAAATATTATCTGAACTTATTTAAATATCAAAAAGGTGTGTTTGCTGTTTAGATTAACTCTTTGTCAAGTGCAGGCTGGGGATAATTTTACCTGAACTTTTTGGCTCTGCCTAATGGCAGATCCTCTCACTAGCACTGCACCTAAATTGGGTATTTAATACCAGATAATAATGGAGACAATTCAGAGAAACAATGAAAGTGATAAGGGGTGGAGAGATTTCTTTATGAAGAAAAATTAGAAGCACTAAAGGTGTACAATTAGGCTAAACTAAGACCAAGCCTAAAAGATGATGTCTTGGGAGTAGTAGAAGGGTGTGTACACTAATAAGAAAATGAAATGATTTAGGATGGTCTAATGGGGTATGAATATAGTGGGGTAAATGACATACAATTAAGGAAAATTTAGGTTGAATGGCAAGAATTAGTTCCTAGCCATGAGTTCTGTTACACTGCAGGGGATTGCTGGAGTCTCATCACTTAAATCATTTAAATTAGAGCACAAAGCACTCTTGTAGTCCACTTAGAAATGGAAAGAACTATTGAATGGGTATGATGGGGAGACACAGTAAGTACTGAGTAAACTATTGGGGGATGCACAGCATCACCCTGCTACTACAGTTTCCTTCTGTAACGTTTATGATTTTGTTTAGTTGCATCATTTCATGTCCCAGTCGCAGCCCCACCCCTAATGAGACTTTCACCTTGTGATATAGACAGAAGTTTTAGAAGAGCATTTCAAAGTTAGGTGCTTGCTAGTACTTAACTGGCCCAAGAGAGGAATAGAGACATTATTTAACATACGTTTAAATGATCCAGTTGTACATTTATTAGTATTATAATACACCTCTACCCCAATATAACGCGACCCGGTATAACACAAATTCGGATATAATGCAGTAAAGCAGTGCTCGGGGGGGGGCTGCGCACTCCGGTGGATCAAAGCAAGTTCGATATAACACGGTTTCACCTATAACGCGGTAAGATTTTTTGGCTCCAGAGGTAGAGGTGTATATCGAGGTAGAGGTGTAACATGCTGTTGTATAAAACGCTTGTATGTGGTATAGTGAAGAAGCTTTAGTCCTGATGGATGCCTTTACTGAAAGAGAGCTAGATGGGTTCCAAACCTCCTTGTGCTAGTTTTATCACAACTGTTTTCCAAACCATTTTATAAATCCCCTTAATTTATATCTTTTTTTTTTTATGATTTTTTGTTGGTTCTGTTTTTCAGTCCACTTTTCACTATGGTGTATTGCTTCATGCTATCCACTTAACAGACTCCTCAGTTTGCATTTCTTTTGATTCTTCCAATAAATTAATCTTACCTAAAGACCTTACTAATGTTAACTCTGTCAGATTTATTCTTTCCACTTTACAGGGTTATTTTTTTCTTTTTTCCACAGTGCTTATGTATTTTCAAATCAGTTAGCACTGTGGGCTATCAATATCTCTTCTCTTTCATTTAGCAGCCACCTTAGTGAAACAACTTGCAGAGGCGGAATCTTCTCTACTGCTCTTTGAATGCTTAAAAATTTCCTGTTTCTGCTCTTTGTTTGTAGAAACACTTTACGTTTTCTTTCTGTAATATTTCCACGGAGGGGTAGAATTTGAAAGGCTCTCTAAGGGGCTGGTTGTAGGCATTTTTGCAGTGCTGAGTCCATTCCCGTTCATGCATAGTAGACTTCACTTTCCAGTACTGTTAGAACCACGTGTCTTTCATTGGCATTTGATTCAGTCAAATCTGCAAAAATGTTGTATACAGTGATCTTACTATTTCTTCCACTGTGAGAGAGAGCGTGTGTTAAAGCAATATTCCCCATTTATGTATAAGGGAAGTTCTCTTCAAACAGTAATGTTTAACTGTGACCTTTGTACATACACATGCAAATTTTTGGTATGTATTTCAGCTTATTGATTCTCCATAATGCAATATGACCCTAATGCAGTGAAGGACTCAAGCACATGCTTAACTTTGAAATCCGTGCTTTGTTGGATGATGGCTTTATATGCAAAGTAAAAACAGCCCTTGGAATCACTTACACAGACCCTATTTAGGAAGAGCATTTAAGCGTGTGCTTAACTTCAACTCAGTGGGACTTAAAGGAGATGCTTAAAGTTAACCATATACTTACGTGCTTTCTTGAATCATGGCCATAATGATATACTCCTTTGGGGACCAATCCAAAGCCCATTGAAGTAAATGGAAAGACTCCCATTTACTTTAATGGGAGTAGATCCTCCTTTAGATAGGGACATATCTCAGATTCCATACATTAACGCTAGCAGATCAAACAGCTCAGCTGTTGAATCAGGGGTTCAGTAATAAAAGTTTTATATGTTCAGCATTCCAGACGTTGGAACTATATCCCATTAGATAAGACCAAGGTTCCTCAATAGAAGGCTGTGCCCACACTGACCAGGCCCAGATGCAGGGGATTTAGGTACCGGGTGATGCCACAATCCCAATTCATGTCTCACACTACGTAGTTTGCATAAATTTTTTGTAGTTCCTAACTTCTTGCATGTCAGGACCAATCACTTTGCAGATTGTGTAAGACAAATATATCATTTCTGAGTGTTCCTGTCTACTTTATTGTGAGTATGCTTATAGTAAACAGTTAGTTTAGTTGGTTTCTGCCTCCCTTATTTACTATAAACATATTCATAATAGTTAGTTGTTTCAGCAATTACTTGTTCTGGCTAGTTCAGCAGTTACTTTTTCTGACTTGACTGTTTTTAAGTTGTCAGCTTAGTTGGCCCTACATTCCACTCCTTCTCATTTTCTCTTATATTAGCATTTTTTTTCATTTGCATCATCTCATACTGTTGTTACAGGGACTAAATTTGGGACCTTGTATAAGCAAACTAGAGATCTGACCCTTTAAGTACGTGGGAAAAGGAGAAATGTGAACTGAAAGAGGAAAGAAAAATATATAAGGTGTGCAAATATAAGAAAGATATATGCTGTGCAATCAAATGAGATGTTTTTGAAACAGACTGAGCGTTATGAAAAAAAACAGGAAGGAACAGGATCAGCTTATAAACCAGGTGGCACATCTGAAAGACCAGCTGTGGAGATGCCATCATGATGGGAAGCAGGATTCTGGTGAATTTTCTCCAGGTTGCAGTATACTTGTGGGATGTAACTATGCACCAGGGCTTGTTCAAGTGCCTATGCCCCCTCCTGCTTATGGGAATACTAAGATAAGTTAGCCCTACATAGTCCCATTGAGGTCAGTGGGATTGGAACATGAAGATTTATCTTGCAACACACCCTTTATTTTTACTGCCCCAACAGATAGTTGTGTCTCTGCTACAACAGAACTCAACTATCAAAGAATAATACAGATAATGGGAATGTTGACAGTCATTGGAAATTGCTACCACATGATGGCAGTTCAGTGACCACTGTAAATGAATTGGAGATCTTAGCATTGTTCCTCGTGAACAAGTGTTCCCATCACAGCTGGAACCCTTGTCAACAGACTCAGCAGAGAGGCCAAGAACCCAGGAAGCATGGAGACCAGACTGCCTTCTAACTGATGGTCTCTTCAGGTCAGGGTTGAGGCAGACTGGAAAAGTGGAATGAGGATGATAACACTGACACACCCCATATTGTAACTGTTTTGTGGATAACAAGAGGATTTCATTCTCCAAAGCTATCAGTTTGACAACTATCACAAGCATCCAGCTCAGGCACAAATGAAGCTTAGGGACTGTTTAAAGAGGTGCAATCCCCAAGCATCACTTCATCTTTTTTCTTTTCCCTTCTTTTTGCAATACTCATATAGTTTTTCTTAAAGGTCTGCACTGTTTACCCTTTTAGGTCTACGCACACAATCTTTCTATATTTGTTGTTCTTGTTCCAGAGAAATAACTAGCCATATTTTGACAGAAAGGCCATTCCTCCAACTTTGCAGTTTTTCATCTCAATGGCAATCTCCCACTTTAGTTCAGAAAAAGTCAACTTTAACTAACAGTCTTTTCTCCTTGAAAGCAGGCCTTATAATGCAGTACCTCATTCCAGCAATTTACTGAGCTCCCAATCTCACTTCCTCTCATTCGCTGTGGCCAGCAGCTCCCATGATACTGTTACATATTATTTCTCTTATGTTTTAATTCTTCTGTATTATAAAAAGTACAATAAAGTGGTATTCCCTATGGACCCTTCAGGAGTTCTAATCCTTTTGCTATGATTATCTTCTCCCATCCTTAGCAAAACATGTCCTTTCACTTTTAGCTGCTCCTTCAAGAGGATTTAACTCATGTTGTGCTTCAGTTTAGAGTGGTTTTATAATTTGTAATGGAAAATATTGGCCTCTTTAAACTCCAAACTCTTAATATAGAGATAGGCACTAGCTCATTTTGTACTCCCCTAAATTGGGGGATTATTATATTCAGGTTTTCATTTCAGGATCATTATGGCCCTGATCATGCACTAGCCTTTTTTTAAACACATATATAACTTTTAAGCAGGAAGAGTCATCCCTTGTATTTAAAGCTATGCACATATTTAAGTGCCTAGCAGGATGGAGACTTTTAAACATAAAGAACACTCAGTGCCGGCGCTTCCATTTAGGCGACCTCTAGGGTGCCACGATTTGGGGGGGCGGCGTTTTGCTGCCCTCAGTAGCAATTCGGCAGCGGGGGGGTCCTTCTGCGCTCTGGGTCTTCGGCGGCAATTCTGAGGTGGGTCCTTCACTTGCTCCGGGACCCGCCGCCGAAGTGCCCCGAAGACCGGGAGCGCGGAAGGACCCCCCTGCTGCAGAATTGCCACCGCCGACCGGGAGCGCGGAAGGACCCCGCCTAGGGCGCCAAAAACCCTGGCGCCGCTCCTGAGAACACTTTCAGAATTCAGATTGCATTCAGGCTCAAATTTAAACACCACAAAAGTTTGGGGAGTTTCTGAAAGTTTCAAATTCTCTTTCAAAAAAGACACTCATTTAGAGATGCCTCAGATCACCCACTATTTTGACCCATTCTTTAATACTGCCAAATATACTAACATTATAGTCCTGATTCAACAAACTACTTAAGCGTGCACCTAGCTTTAAGCACATGAATAGTCCCATGAAAGTCAAGAGGACTAATCCCATATATAAAGGTGGGTACATCACATGTTTAAGTAGCTTGATTAATTGGGTTCCAGTACAGAGCTGGGTGAAGACCTCAAACAAGTATGTATGAATGTTCTTATGAATAAACTCTGCTGGAATTCACAATCCCTGTGATTTACTTTTTCACTAACATTCAGGTGAGTGAATTTACTCTCAGAAAAGTTCACAGAAAGCAAAACTATTGCAAATGTTAACACATACAAATATTCCTGAGAGAATTTGCATTGCACATTTTGAAAAATAGTTACTCGTGTAATATATTCTTTAAACAGTTACAAAGATTTTCAGTTAATTACGGAGAAATATACTATTCCTGTTAATATAGCGTATGTCTTCCAATCAGGGAATAGAAAACAAGACTATGGGACTCAGGTAACCAAATATAAAGTGCCAGTACCCAGAGAGACCAGTTCATGAACTAACCATAAGCTAAAATTTTGTTTGTAGAAAGTGTTAATAAAATAATTGTAAAGAATGAACAAACTCACAAACCTGACAACCTGTTTGTGAATAATTTGTAAACAAACAAAAAATACTAATTTGTTTGGAATGACTAATTTGACCAGCTTCTACTATTAATAGTAGCCCTCAGTGAAATCTCTCAGTATTTAGGAAATTGAGCTTTTTTTAGTATCATTGGCCAAGCTTTGTTTCAAAATCTACTAACACAACATGTATATACTGTTGACTTTTATTGTCCCCACCACCAAAGATGCTCAATAACTGTAGAACAATAAAATAAAACACCCACCCAGATATTTTCATTAAGAAAATAACCTTTGGGACTGTTGGAATACAGTTTCCAAATAGCTATCCCTTTTCATTGGGAAAAGTAAAACTACCAGTATGGCTATTATAGTATCTCAGGCCATCCTTATCCACCTGATGTTCTAGCTGTTCTTGTGACCTATTTATTCCAGCTGGAAATAGTCTTGCCTGGCAGTTGTTGATTTTTGTTTATATAGAGGGAAATCAAATATAGAGAGTCTAAAATTCTGGTCCCTCCCCTGGAAATCCTAACTCTACAGTCCTGGGCCCTGATTTTCCCTGAATACCCACTTAACTGAATTGGAGTTACTCCTAGTTTACAACCATGTGAGAAGGTGAATCAGGCCCCTGTTTCTTTCACCTATTTGATATGTACCTAGGACATGTCTCAATTTCCCCTATCTGTCAAATGAGATCAATTATAGAGTCATAAAAATGTAGGATTGGAAGGAACCTTGAGAGGTCATCAATCCAGCCCCCTGTTCTGAGGAAGGATCAAGTAAACCTAGACCTTTGGCATGCAGCCTGCCAAGGTAAGCCCCCTGGCGGGCCAGTTTTACCTGCCGCGTCTGCAGATTCGGCCAATCGCGGCTCCCACTGGCCAATGGCCCGTGCTGCTTCCCACAGCCCCCATTGGCGTGGAGCGGTGAACCGCGGCCAGTGGGAGCTGCAATCGACTGAACCTGTGGATGTGGCAGGTAAACAAACTGGCCTGGCCCGCCAGGGGGCTTACCCTGTCTGGCCACGTGCCAAAAGCTGTCGATCCATGACCTAGACCATCCCTGACAGGTGGTTGTCTAAGCTGTCCTTAAAAACCTCAGATGAGGAGGATTCTACAGCCTCCCTTGGAAGCCTATTCCAGAGCTTAACTACCCTTATAGTTCGACCGTTTTTTCCTAATATCTAACTTAAATCTCTCTTGCTGCAGACTAAACTCATGACTATTTGTCCTGCCTCCAGTGGACATAGAGAATAATTAACCACCATCCTCTGTATAACATCCCTTAACATATTTGAATTAAACTACCTACCTCATGTGAGTGTTATAAGGAACGAATAAATATTTGTGAAGTGCTGGAGAAGTAAACCGTATTATGAAGGGCCATCAATGACAGAAAACTTAGTTTGCAGTCTTGTGCTTAGTCCTTTATACCATATGCCCTCCGAGGAGACAACATCAAAACTTCTACTTCTGGATGAAAAAATTGTAAGTGTAATTTTTAAGTTTAAGTGGCTTTTTATTTTGTGTGTGTGTGTGAGAATGACAATGTTAAAAATTCCCAGTGTCCCAAAGTTGGTGGGAAAATCAAAGCATTTGAAGTTTTAGAAACACACAAAATGAGTTGGGGTGGGGGGAAAGAGCATTGCACGAACAAAAAAAAATATTCAGCAGTTTGTGCTCTACTTAAAAAACAAAACAAAACAAAAAAAGTGACTTGAATTTAAAGTCAATTTTTCACCTGAATACAAACTGCCCTGAATCTTTGGCCACATTGTCATATCCATACTCTCCCTGAATAATACCATACTCTACAAGGGCTCTCATTGACACTAAAATGAGCTAATATACAATACATACAAGTAGTGTGCATGTAATCTATAAAGTATGTATGACCAAATGTGGTGTTTTCAGTATCTAAAGAATGAAATTCAAGTATTAGAACTTGATGGAGAGATGGCTAATATATAAATAGGTAAAGTTAACTAATAAATATTCTAACTCTAGCCTTTCTGAATGACAATGTACAAGAACAAAATAGAAAGAAAAAAGTTAAAGGCAATGTCTTTGATGGGACTGACTGAAAAATGTAGGCCAGCTTTGGAGACTCGTTTCTCTTTGTCTTTTATCTTGTTGTTGTCTGGACTTAATATGATTACTACATTTTCTATCTTAAAATTACAACGTCCCAAAGGACATTCCAAATATCTTAACCTATATCCTATTATTATGTTGTTCTGTATTTCCCCTTCCTAGAATATCCTAAATTTAATTTTTGGCAGGCAGTTGTTTACTAAGTCTCTCCCTGAGACAAATATTGTTTCTGCTTTTAGGCATGGAGAAGATGAAAGTAACAACAACAAAAACACTAAAATGGTCCCAAATCTGTCACATACACCCCCTCCCCTGCTCCACACACAACTACTATTCAACTTTATGGAAACCAGCACCACCCGTTTGGGCATTTTGGATAGGGGCCAAAGTGCTTTGCACACTCTTAGGAGTATATCTATGTTTGATGATGGTAAAGTGACAGCTCTTCTCTGTGGCGTCATCCCTCAAGAAAGCCATGGAAAAATTTCTACATAAATTAATGCTAATAATGTCATGTCCTCTTAGGGAGTGGGCAGAGATCAGGTACAGCCAGGGAGCATTGGCACCAGACATTCCCTATGGTGCTGCGATGTAAGGTGGGATGGGATATGGATAGCTATGGCATAGCTTGGAGTGGTTGCCCTGAGATTTGCAGCATTTTCCTCACAGATTGTATAACATGCAGGAGATTTTTATTTAAATATTTATTCTTTTTATTTAAATGTTGTGTCTTTCCACCACATTTCTGAGCATTCCTCCTCTTCATTTAATTATGTTCCTAAGAGTGTCAGGAGACAAGGGACCAGATCCTCACCTGGTGTGAATCAGTGTAGTTCTATTGATTTCAGACTTACACCAGCCTCTACACCATTCTGTGACCTTTCTTCAAAGATTACTTTTGCAAAAGAAGTCTCATATTCTACCCTATTTACACATAGAGTCTTGGGAGTAAATTATCTATCACACATTTAGTGGGGTCGACGATGTACCAAATTATGCCTGAGTAGTTTGCCATGACAATTATTCTTTCATGGTGTTTAACACCTATTTGTATTACTGATTTTTTCTTTAAGTCCTATTCCCCACCCCCACAACTAGTAGATTTTGTGCCTTCTGAACACTGTTAACCTGCTGTATTTGAGCCTGATAAATAAACTGAAACGTCTTAAATTAAGGTTCAGTGGCAGCTCCTGTGTTTGGGTCATGCTCTGGGAGCTCATCCATTGAAAGTGGGCTATCGAAGGGGTCTGGCAGTGGGGATGTGATTGGGGGGAAAGAGTCTCTG
The DNA here is from genome assembly GCF_002925995.2 of Terrapene triunguis. Classification (NCBI taxonomy): domain Eukaryota; kingdom Metazoa; phylum Chordata; order Testudines; family Emydidae; genus Terrapene; species Terrapene triunguis. The sequence goes on from NW_020699373.1 coordinate 4,041,807, forward strand.
ACACTTGAGCAGTGATTGTAGCAAACCCTTTCTCATCACAATTGCCAAACCTCCCTTGCCCACATCTCTCAAAGCATCTTCTGCCACTCATCCCCCCACTGTAAGGAACCATTTAACCTTTCCTTCCAGTTGGAACGGGATAAAAAGCTCAGAAAAAGGAGCTGCTTTACCTTCCTCTCCTAGCACAATACTCCGTATACTTGTTTTGTGTCCGAAATCTGTGATTCAGCCTCCACACATCACTGCTTTTGTCAAGAGAAAAAAACAAAATGGAGTATGTTCAGTGAACTTAAATAGTAAAGTGTGAGCCATAATTTTGAATTTTTGGCTTTCATCAAATTATATTTTCTGAAACTCAGGCCTGAATTCCCATTTACTCCAAAACACTTTTACATGTCTCTGGCCTTTCATTTACATTCATTTAGAGCTACTTTACACTGCCCAAATGATGTCCAGGGTCCTTGGTGTTGTTTTAATCTTTATTTTAGATATTTTATTATCGCAATAAAGTGTTCAATTTGCATGTGCTTTTGCTTTTGATTTCATCTCACTTTTTTTAACCAGTCCTCCTGTGCTCAAAGAGGTTGATTTGTATCTCAGGTAAATTACTGCAAAGGCAGTGATAAAGAGATTTATTATATGTCACATGAATGATATATAACATCCTTATGGTATATAGCTTTACCGTTTAAAAAGAGAGGTGCTTTCTACCCCAGGAACTATATAGTGTGTATGTTTTACAGTGTTTTTGAAATACCAGCAGAGCTGTCCCTTCCAGATTTATTATTAGAATTCAGGCAACGGTACACTGAAGAAGTGGGGGGTGGGGATAAGTTCCTGTTTAATATTATTTATAGACTAGCCTTGGCTTATCCTTCAAGCTCTGTAAACCTTGCCAATATGCCACTTGTCAAGCACATCAGACCTTGTGCATCAACTGTAGGCCACAAAACATTATACAGTTCACACATCCTGCTTTAGGAATACAAAAATAGTGCTGTTGTGAAAGGCCAGTCTCAAATCCTTTATCTTCATGAGATCATCTCATCTGTCTTGTAATATCATTTAAGTCCACTTAATGCTGTGGTTTTTTTTTTAATTAAAGCATCATCTTTTCTAAATATTAGAGAAAGCAAATCTGGTGGTCTGAAATCCCTATATCAGGTAACACGAATTCCTTTTTGCAACAGCAGCTTGTACCAACGCAACTTTCCTTTCATACTTGAGAGCAAGATGAGTGAATAGATGCAGGGGCTTAACAGGCTTATGCCTGTTTTTAAGGTGCTCTGTGCAACTGATAGCCGTTTATCTATCTACCTTACGTACATATATGGCCCCCATACAACTTTAATGTGTTTATCTTTACCTCACCCCTATGAGATAGAAAGTTATTATTATCCCACTTTATAGTTGGCACAACCAAGGCACAGTGAGGTTTAGTGACTTGCCCGAGGTCACAGGCGAAGTAGGGAAGTGAACCTGAGGCCTGGTCTACACTGGGGGGGATCGATCTAAGTTAAGCAACTTCAGCTATGTGAATAACGTAGCTGAATTCATGTAGCTGAAGTCAACATACTTAGATCGACTTACTGCGGTGTCTTCACTACGGTGAGTTGACTGCTGCCGCTCCCCCGTTGACTCTGCCTGTGCCTCTCGCCGAGCTGGAGTACAGGAGTCGACGTGAGCGCCCTCGGGGATCGATATATCGCATCTAGACTAGATGCGATAAATCGATCCCCGCTGGATCGATGGGTGCCCGCCGATCCGGCCGGTAGTGAAGACATACCCTGAGTCTGCTGAATCACAGGGTAGCACCCTAACCACTGTATTGTACTGTCACTTAGTTTTCAGTCTATTCATTTTCAACAGTAGGTTAGCAAACTGTTGGGTTTGTTGGATGAGAAGAGGCTACATTTGCCTGGGGCCTGGTGGCACACTCATTGAAATCAAAGGCAAGGGTCCAATAGAGCAGGGCCATGTGAAAGCATGAGCCAACCATTTCCGATAAAATAAAATCTTGAGCTTCGCTTCTATGATGCCTTCCATTCACTGCTCTCAAAGCACCTTTAAAAACGGTAGGCTAGACCCTCAGCTGGTGTGAATCAGCACAGCTCCATTGATTTCAGTGGAACTTGGCTAATTTACACCAGCTGAGGCTCTGGCCTGAGAATTTAAACTCTCAATATCCTTGCAAAGCACTATTATTTTCCCGCTTCTAGATAGAAATAAACTGAGAAGTTAAATAACTTGTCCATATGTCACATGGGAAGGCTACTGCAGACACAGAAATAAAAGCCAGCTCTCCTAACACCCAGTGATGTGATTTTTAACCACAAGATCATCCTTCTTCCCCAAACCTTTGCCTAAAACTCAGATTGTACCAGGACCCTACCTCTTTTGAGCTTTGAAAAATGGGCATTAAAATTTCAAAAATATAGGTCCAGATCCTAAATTGGCTACATCCTTGTAGCTCTATTGACTTCAGTGGAGATACATCAATCTAAACCAACTGAAGACAATTTGTAAGTTTTTTTGTTTTCATATTCATCTTCACTTCCAGGTCTAGATGGGTAGAAAATGCCGAAATACTGTAAAAAGAACTTTGGGGGGGTATTTCTCCCAACTGAATCTCTAAATTTTTGACGTTTGCCATTTCCAACTATTGTGGTATTTGATGTGTTTGAAAGTGACCCTTACTTTTGTTGCTCTAGAAGAAAAGTACAACCCTGTTCAATGTTTCCTGTGTTTTAAATTGAAAGTGGTGCTAAGCAGAGATGGACACAAACCAAACCCTCAGATCCTCTCATCTTAGAATTGAAACCACATCTGATTTCTACTGCTTGGGCCATTCTCTAAGTTCTTGTGTAAAAGGGTAGGGTAGTAATAATTTGTTCCAGTGAGGTTTTAAGGCAAATATTATTAATGAAGACACTAAAAATATTATTTTAAAATAACTTTCATGTGACTTTGGATTCAGATAAGTTTTCTGTTGGGCCCAATTCTGATTTCTGTCTCTAACAAATTCCTAAAAGTGCCAATCCCACTTGGAACGTGAATGTCCATGAACTAGTATCTGGAACCAACAATGGGTGTTATGTTTGTATGTTAGGGTTTTGTACTGGTGTACATCACTATAGTATCGGAGAGCCTTCCAGTTGAACAAACTGGCCCCAGAGTAGACTTCATGGAATCAGAATCATAGGACAGGAAGCGACCTCAAGAGGTCTCCTTGTCCATTCCCCTGCACTTCAGATAGGGCTATGCATTATCTAGACCATTCCTGCCACGTGTTTGTCTAATCTGTTCTTAAATATCGCTAATGATCAAGATTCCACAACCTCCCGAGGCAATTCATCCCAGTGCTTAACTACCCTGATAGTTAAAAAGTTTTGCCTAATGTCAACCTAAACCACCTTTGCTGCAATGCAAGCCCTTTGCTTCTTGTCCTATCCTCAGAGGTTAAGGAGAACAATTTTTCTCCCTTCTCCTTGTAACAACCTTTTATGTAATTGATAACTATTATGTCCCCTCCTCTTCTTCTTTTAGTCCTCTCTTCTCCAGACTAAACTAAACCAGTTTTTTCAATCTTCCCTCATAGGTCATGTTTTCTAGACCTTTAATAATTTTTATTGCTCTTTTTTTTTTTTTGTCCGCATCTTTTCCTAAACATGGTGCCCAGAACTGGACACACTACTCCAGTTGAGGCCTAATCAGGGTGGAGCAGAGTGGAAGAATTACTGCTTGTGTATTGCTTGCAACACTCTTATTAATACATCTCAGAATATTTGCTTTTCTTGCAACACTGTTGAATCATATTTAGCTTGTGATCCACTATAATCCTCAGATCTTTCGGCAGTACTCCTTCCTAGGCAGTCATTTCCCATTTTGTATGTATGCAACTGATTGTTCCTTCCTAAGTGGAGTAATTTGCATTTGTCATTATTGAATGTCATCCTTTTTATTTCAGACCATTTCTCCAGCTTGTCCAGATCACTTTGAGTTTTAATCATGTCCTCCAAAACACTTACAACCCCTCCAGGTTTGGTATCATCTGCAAACTGCATAAATGTACTCTCTATGCCAGTATATAAATCAGGGATTGGCAACCTTTGGCACGCAGCTCGCCAGGGTAAGTCCCCTGGTGGGCTGGGCCAGTTTGTTTACCTGCCGCGTCTGCAGGTTCGGCCAATCATGGCTCCCACTGGCCACAGTTTGCCGCTCCAGGCCAATGGGGGCGGCGGGAAGTGGCGGCCAGCACATCCCTCGGCTCGTGCCGCTTCCCGCCGCCCCATTTGCCTGGAGCTGCGAACCGCGGCCAGTGGGAGCCGTGATCGGCTGAACCTGCAGATGCGGCAGGTAAACAAACTGGCCCGGCCTGCCAGAGGGCTTACCCTGGCTGGCCACATGCCAAAAGTTGCCGATCCCTGATCTAAATCATCGATGAAGATGTTGAACAGAACAGGAATTAGAATCGATCCCTGTGGGATCCCACTCAATATGTCCTTCCAGCTTGACTGTAGACCATTGATAACTAATATCTGGGAATGGTTTTCAAACCATTTATGCATATAGAAGCTCCATCTAGGTTGTATTTTCCTAGTTTGTTTTATGAGAAGGTCATGCAAGACAGTATCAAAAGCCTTACTAAGGTCAAGATACACTTTATCTACCACTTCCCCCTCCCCCACCACCCCGCCCCCAACCACAAGTTTGTTACCCTATCAAAGAAAGCTATTAGGTTGGTTTGACACAATTTGTTCATGCCAAATTCATGCTCACTTACTTATCATCTTATTATCTTCTAGGTGTCTGCAAATTGATTGCTTAATTATTTGCTCCATTATCTTTCTGGGTCCTGAAGTTAAACTGACTGGTCTGTAATTCCCCAAGCTGTACATATTCCCCTTTTTATAGATTGGCACCATATTTGTCCTTTTCCAGTCCTCTTTCCTGTCTTCCATGACTTTTCAATCGCAAATGGCTCCGATATTTTCTCAGTCAGCTCCTTGAGTATTCTAGGATGCAGTTAATCAGGCCCTGGTGACTTGAAGACATCTAACTTGTTCTTTCCCTATTTTAGCCTCCTACCTAACTTTCACTGGCATTCATTAAATTAGATGTCCAACTGCTACTAAACGTTTTGGTGAAAACTTAAACAATAAAGTCATTTAGCACTTCTCTGATTTCCACATTTTCTGTTATTGTCTCCCCATTACGTAACTGGCCTATCCTGTCCTTGGGCTTCTTGGGCTTCCTCTTGCTTCTAATGTATTTGTAGAATGTTTTCTTGTTACCCTTTATGTCTCTAGCTAGCTTGATCTCGTTTTGAGCCCTGGCCTTTCTAATATTGTCCCTACATACTTGTGTTATTTATATTCATCCTTTTTGTAATTTGACCTAGTTTCCACTTTTTGTAGGACTCTTTTTTTGATTTTTTTGGATCATTGAAGATCTGGTTCAGCCAGGATGATCTCTTGCCTTACTTCCTATCTTTCCTCTTTCTGCTCTGGTAAGAGGTAATGAACATCTATGTGAAAAAATAGTGGGCAGACTTTCCACAGTGAGACAGAAAAAAGGTAACCACATACAATCATTGTAATTTAATGAGTTCAGTAGTGCAAGCTAAACCCCATGGGAAATTCTTCATCTTGACCACTTTAGAGCATGAAGTATTGATTGTAAGTTGGGCCGGAAAGCTAGTCCAAGCTCTGAAGCTTGGAATCCTAGTCTGATCATTACAGTTCAGGAATGAGAAATAAGACTCCTATTTCTGCCTATGCTCTGCCCCTGTCCCCACTGTGTATGTTGGGCAAGCCACTTGCCATTAACCTCTTTGTATCTCTGATTGTTGTGTCTCATGGGATTCTTTTACCACCCACCTACGTTCCAATGTTTCCCAAAAGTTAGGAGAGCCTGATTCTAATCTGTTATTTATAGTAAGGTCCTATTACACTGCTCTGGCAGTATAAATGCACTTTTAAAGTGTGAGAAATGTATAGTTGTACCTATATGATGAGTAAAAGAGCCTTACTGTAAATGAATAAAGTGTTTTCTGTGAAAGCCAATGCTGCTCTAGGATCTCGAATCCATACTAGTCTTTTGACAGGCTGCACTGTTTTTTTTTTTTTTTTTTTTTTTTTAATTTTTTTTATTTTTTTGAAGGGTTTCTTTTTTTTTTTTTTTTTTTTTTTTTTACAAACTATTTAAATATCTACTTCGTATTCATATAATATATCCTGTCCCCAAACTCCATCCAACATTTCTGTAGCTAATTGCTGGTATATTGATACTTTGTGTTCAGTTCATTATACAAGGAGTCCTGAATGGTTTGTTTCTGATAATTAGCTATAATAGTACTTCTTTTTGTAATGGTACTAGTGGTAGTTCTATAGTTTCTTCCTCTAAGCATGTGTGATATGTAATTTCCTATTGAAGTACATCCAGTTCCATCATTCGAGTAAAACAGATCTGTATCCACAGTTTGCAAAAGATGTCTCTGAATGAAATCACTCAATGCTTTAGAAAACTTTAAGCATTTGGATCTCAAGAACATAGGCTAAATACTTGGCTAATGAATAATATCATGGCTTCCTTGCTTTCCCATCTCAAATCCCAATGGCCCTGATGGATTATCTGTAGCATCTCCCTTCTCATGGAAGCTAGAATAATCAGTTTATCTCCCTTGAATAGCAGTTCATCATTTTCATTGATTTCTTCTCTGCAGGTAAACTATTCTCTGATTTCATGTGTCACTTTACTCTTCTCTTCAGGCTATCCATCTCTTATCACTGTTTGTAACCTCTGGAGATGTTCATTCTTCTATTGGCTTTCTGATCTAGGCAAGTCTTTCTTCTAAAACTACTGAAGTACCTGGGGTCTCTGAGAATCTCCCACTACATCAGTATCTGCCATAACTTCATGTATTTGAGACTTCCCCTCCTGCCTTGTGTCACTCTGTAGCTCACAGGTAAACTATGATGGTTTACCTTATGGTTTGGGAGTTTTAACTAGAACTGCTGCCCTATCAATATTTGTTATGGGTAAGATTTCAAAAGCAGGTGTATAACTGCACATAGTTACAAAAAATTAAGTTATATGTATTTTTTCCTTTTGCTGTTGCTGTATTACAATCATGCAAAAGAAGAGGCAGCTATCCATATGCTCTGTGCATTTGACAGAAATTTTATCCTGCTAAAAACCAGCAGCTAACCTCCAACTAAATGTTCTCTTACAAATGATTGCACTCACTCATATGTCACCCCCATCAGATCCATCCCATCTAGAAAGTTTGCTTAAAACAATAGACCTTAAAATGATGGACCTTAGTAAACTTGTCTAGTAAAATACTCTATATGGGAGCATGTACTGAATATTGCCACATGAACATGGTTAGATAGGCATCTAACTAACTCTGCATGCATCCAGACTGGCTCACATACATCAGGTATTTGCACCTGAGTTAAGTGCACACTAAGGTAAACATACCATCAAATATGCTTGCTTTTCAAGCTCTGTTCCTATGCATTCCTCTAAGGCATTTTCCTTTGGGATGCTGGGAATTAGGGAAGATCAAGTTTAGCTTCTTATACCTTGAAAGCAGTAGACACAGTTCAGACTGCTACTTCCAGTTTCTCCAGATGCAAACCCTAGCAGAAATAATCCAGTTATTAATGTTATGCTGAGTTTCAGTGCTATGTTATACTCAGCTGCAATGCATAAAAATATGTTAAAATAATAAGTGGTGTCTGCCAAATGATACCAAGCCTAATGGACATTAATATTAAAAATCAAATTCAACGCAAATGCAACACACAATTTTGTTCCCTTTCTCTTTATTTTGTATGCTTGTGAAATATTTTATATTTAAAATGTTAGATTTATAAATACCATCAGAGACCTGAAGCATAGTATTGAATTTCAACTTATGATTCAGTTGGCAGTTGTAAAAATGTATACATGCAATCACTGGAAAAATATTAAAATGCAATTATCATGAAAAATAAGGCAAGGAAAATGTATTTTAATGAGAAATGTACACTGGGTTTTAATGCTTATGGAAACAAAGGATTTATAGCAGAAGCAAGAAGCAGTTCTGTACAGTACAATTAGAGGCTGTGCAAGCTTCCCTGACACAGCTCTGTCTGTATGTTTCTATCCTGACCCTCAGCAACCCTTCTGTTCTAATCTTGGCCCATTCCTGAGCAGAGGCTACTGGCAGTGTGGTAGATTTATCCATTTCTGTCTAGGTTAAAATGATCAAATCTCTTTTCATTTGTGATATAGTCCTATATTTAAACAGGGGCTCCAAATTCGAAGAGCTGAGTATTAACCTTGTGCCGTGCCTAGTTCCAGACACCAAAAGAGAAAAAAGGATTTACCTCAGATTTAATTTATCAGTGTTGGGGTTTTGTTTCAGTTTTTCCTGTCTAGGAAAAGATGGGGATGATGACAATAGGTACAAAATTGGAGCTGGTTGGATGATAGTTTGTGATGTCTCTTGGAGTCAAATGCGGGCCTGGCGTAAGAGGTGGATCTTCCGCTGATTTCCAGCTGAGTTGCATCTACTTACTTTGGAGCTGAATTTGATCTTGGGCATGTAATGATTTGTGCTGTAATCCTTCTGCTCCCCCATCTGTCTTTCCTGTGCTTTCCTGTTTGTCTCTGCTTGTTATCTCTTGTCTGATACTTAGATTGTAAGCTTTTTGGAGCAGGCTCCATCAATTTGTTTTGGTTTGTACAGTGCCTAGCATAATGGGGTCCTGGCTCATGGCATTACCGCAATATAAAAACAGTTTGCAAATCATTTATCCTATTTCTCTTCTCTGAAAGAGTTAGGAAGCGGTAACAAATAGAGGGAAAGGACTGAAAGTTGTAAAGATAATTTTCGTCTCTCTGAACTGCCTTTTTAACAACGCACGTCTGTTCTTTTCTTTAACAAAGTGAAATGTAAGGAATAGAACTGTAATGTAATGGAATGGAAGAAAAAAATGGCATCCATTTTAAATGCTTGGTGTCTTTTTCTTGTAAGGATGAGGCTGAGGAGAAGTTTCTGCACATGGTTGAGACAGATCATATTGCCCAGTTATTCTTGATTTCTTTTTTATTCAGTAGGTTTGAATAAATTGGAGGAAATATACCTGCTGTTAATGCCATTTAGCCCTGTACTGTTGGCTTTACTCATGTGAGTAGCCCTATTGAAATCATAGGGGGCTCGATCTTGCAAAGTGCCAAGAGATGGTAAAATACTCTGGGCCCAATCCAACTAAGCACTTAAGCATATGCTTACATTAAACATATGCTTAAGTGCTTTGCTGGATTAGGATCAGCGTGTTCAGTGCCTTGATGGATCAAACACTGCATGCATCTATACTAAAACATTACCTATGCCTGAATGTGTCCATTGCTAGGCTCATAAAGTAACCGAGAGAAAGGGGATACCTCACCATATCCTACAAAATTAAAGGTAAGTATCCTACAGTAGAAAAGGAAGGGTAAACTGTACTTGTCTAGCCATGCCCTGTCCAGTTGTGAAACAGCACAAAACTTTTTAGGGCAGTTTGTGGTCTTCAATGCCCCTGAACAAAGGTGTAAATAAATAGCTAAGATGTTAGATACCTTTTAGCAAAAAGTAACAAGGGAAACTACTTAGAAGGACAGAAGTTAGTTGATTTCAATGACTGTCTCTTGAATATGTTCTGTGGTGGCATTCATGTATCAGACTATACATCTTCATGGCTGCCATACAGACCACCTCTTTTCCTCTATGTTCCCAATAGCATCTTCGTCTTATACAGCATTCTTTTACAACATATATTTGTGTATTACAGACATCCTGGGTATGCCTGGGGAGAGTCAAACTTTGTATTTCTGTAAAGGAAGCAATTCTCAGGTAACTGTTTCCAGGGGTGATTTAAAAAAAAAAATTCAACGTAATGTTTTGCACTGATGACAGAGGATTCTGGTGCAGCCTCGGTGTCAAAATTATGGTAGAAATACTGAAAGAGCGTTTTAAGATTGTCGAGATCCACATTCACATTAGACATTGGTAGGTTAGTTTATTTAGTCTGTGGGTACTAAAGGAGTTAAAAGTGGACAGATCAGTAAGATCTATAGGCAGAAAGAACTAGTGAATACTTACATATTGTGTGTGTGTGTGTGTGTGTGTGTGTATGTATGTATTAAAACACTTCACTGGAGTGAGGATTAACAAACATCTGACTTCACTGAGCCAGTCTAATGGATGCAAAGTCAATGGTACAGATTGTGGTCCTCATGGAAGTAATAAAACTGGATGTATCCATTGAGCATATGGAAATAATTGAGCGAATGTAAAAGAAACAGCTAGCCTCACCAAGGGAGGGTTGTGTGCCTAAATGGAAAAGCTAGAGAGGCCTCTATAGAAACAAGTGTTTTCTAACCAAAAAAAGATAGGCATCCAAAACGTAGCCGTGAGTGGCAGGTGAACGTTCACATTGATGCCCATTTGCTGCAGTATGAAGGAAGACTGTAGACTGTGCAGGTATACTGGACTGGTTCATTCTGAAGCAAGGACATATCAAATGTGCATTATTATGCATTTATTGTATTGCAGTAGCACATAGGAGCCCCAAACAAGGATCCGTCCAGGTGCTGTACAGACATGTAACAAAGTCCCTGCCTCAGAGAGCTCGCTGTTTAAATGACAAAAGGGATGTGACAGGTACACAAGGTTGAGGTGGGTTGGGAGGATTCAGGAATGACTAACTGAACAAAGTTAAACAAAAAAGCAGAAGTCCCATCTCGCTGGTTTTGGGGGCACTGTCATACAAGCAAAACAGCGTCAATCTATAATATTCAAATTGAAAATGCATGGTTATTTCATGAATAGCAAAAATATCAATGCTTGGGTGTTAACAGGGGCTAGTGTGTAGCAAACAAATCAAACCCTGTTGAATGCTGTACTTTCAGTATCTATGGATAATGGTAGGTTAGCCATAAGGACTTTTCTGCCACAGAGGTTAAGAAAACATCAAGGTGCTTAAGTGCTTGTTTGGCAAATGATGGATGGGTGGAATTGCAAATCTGAACTAAAAATGATTAAGCAGTGATCAGAAAGGACAGCATCAGTAATTATTAGTTTCAGATCACCAGACCACATGATATTGCAATATCCAGGCGCCAGTTGTAATTTAGGCTAGTCAGAATTCAAGAGAGTAAAATCCTAGTTAGTATCTACATTGCATAGAGAAGAAGTTAAATATCTGGGTAGAATCCAGCAAAGGACACCTTAGACCACCCAAGCTGCATAAAAAACAGAGGGCTGGAGATATGGGATGCCGAGTTCCTTGGCAGAAAGAAAAAAACACCTTATCATAGAATCAGGGTTGGAAGGGACTTCAGGAGGTCATCTAGTTCAACCCCCTGCTCAAAGCAGGACCAATCCCCAGACAAATTTTTACCCCAGTTCCCTAAATAGCCCCCTGAAGGAGTGAACTCACAACCCTGGGTGTAGCAGGCCAATGCTCAAAACACTGAGCTATCCCTCCCCCTTATGAATTGCAAAAGAGAAGGGAGTGGGGACCCTGTACAACTGCAAGCTGTGGAGCCAAATAAGAGCTGAACTTGTACTAATGCTCTCCAGGCTTCCCACACTGACACTCTACACTCCTGATAGAACTGCCTATAGCCCTTCTGAATGTATATGGGGGCTTCTGTGTGGCCAGGAGTGGGAGGCCACGGATCAGCTCTGGACTCATTCCCTGATGCTCCAGTTCTTAATTTAAAAATCAGATCTTTTCTCCTAGTTCTAGATGAAACTCTTCCAGTGCTGCCACCTTATTTTAATCTCTGGGCCATCTATGTTCCCTTTTTTTTAATGGCTGACAGCAAGAGTCAGTTGTTAAGATGAGCCGTCAGTAGCTTCTGTGTCCTCTTCAGTAAAGTCACCCCAGCAAAAGTCTATCAGTCTTGATCTGAGGCCTTTTTAAGCATGTCCCCTAGGACGTTGTCCTCTCGTTTGACGACAAACACACTCATGTTGGGATTAGGGTTGCCAATTTTGGTTGGATGTATTCCTGGAGATTTCATCACATGACATAATCTTGAATTAAAGATTAATCTTTAATTCCTGGAGACTCCAGGCCAATCCTGGAGGGTTGGCAACCCTAGCTGGGATGTCAGAGAACTCCCTGTATGGGCTAAGTGAAATTCCATGACACCTTCCTCAGTAGTTTGATTGCCATGTGCTATGTTCAAGGCATGCACAGAGAAGTTAAAGAAAAAAACATAAAATGCTGTTTCTGAAAGGTTGCAATATAACACTAATTTATTTCTTAGAATCCAGAACCCAAAAGCACAAGAACCAAAAATCAATCCACCTTGCTGTAGGCTGGCTCTATTCAGACTGACTACTCAAGATCCAGATTGCATGTTTCTCTATAGAGCCCCCTCACCTGCACGGAGGTCCAAGAAACCCCTTGCAATTTAGGCTAAATTCTACACTGGGAACTTGGTGCAATTCCCAGCTCGAGTAGACCTACTCATGCTAGCTCTCAAAATAGTAGTGCAGCCATGTTAGCAGAGTACGTCTACATGAGCTGGGAATCTCAACCCAAGCTCCAAGTGTAGATGTGGCCTTAAATTGGTAGTTTGTCATTTTAACACAGTTTTTAATGCACCATGCCATTTATGGTGCAAAAGAAAAGAGGGTGAAATCTGGAACTCTGCTGTTCAGAAGTGGGGGAGTACTTACCTCTTCGTAATTCAATATTTTGCATTGGGAGGGAGGGAAAATGTCTTGTTATGGGAGGGAGTATCCATGTGCATGCTGGGATTTTATATGCCCTTCCTGCACTATGAGCAATTTATGAGAGACCTCAGAGTGCCCTGAATCAGTATCCAGGGACCAGTGGAAGAGCTGCTGTGTTTGCCACCATTGGAACACTCCATCTAGCTGTCTGATGAAGAGAATACATAATGCTGAACGTTGGGCATAGGCTCCTTGACTGGCCACCAAGAGATACTGGAAACTGGAAGGAAAGAGTGAGCCATTGCACCATCTCCCCCAATCCCAGTTCTGAATTGCCAAAACAATTGCCAAACAGTGACTGCAAATAGGGAGGCGCAGAGAACTTTGGACAGGGGTTTAAGGGGGGAAGAGATGGGGGGGGGGAGATAGGACTAATGGGATTCCCAAAGGTTTGGATGATTCTGGTAAGATTAGGATTATCATCCAAATAATCAGATGTTTGTCTGAACCAAAGTGCCAGCTGTTTGGGCTCTAAAAAGGGGAAAACTAAAACAAAACTACAGAGGAAGGCTCTTCAGTCTCCAGGGCTTTTGTTGTCTTAAGAACAATTCTGAAGAGAGCACCTGAGTGAGACCAGAATGAGAACCCAGCCACCATTGCCATAAACCACTGAAGCCCAGAAATCAAAGGAATATCTGGATCTCTTTAACCAGATCTTGGGTTTCACAAACACGTCGAAAAGTGTCTAGAATGTGGGGCCTGTAAGGGGGGTCCAAGGGCTTAGTGCACACTTAAATTACTGATACATGTGACACAGACTTTATTAGGTGGACAATTAACTGGTTAAGCAAGGAACTCTATTATGCATGCTTGGCATGTGATTTTTCAAATGCTCTTAACATGGTTAAATGAACAGTGTCCCCCATGCACTATTTCCCAGCCAGGACTATTTCCATGCCAAATCCCAAATGTCAGACTGCCGCTATTCTCCAGAGTGTTAGTGTGGTTTTATGCTGATGTAACACCACTGAAATCAATGTCATTGCACTGGTATAAAGTTGGAGTAACGCAGAGGAGAATCAGGCCCTTTGACTGTTGGCGTGTACAGGCCTCACCTAAATAAGGTTAGAGAATTGGGATCTTTTAAATTCTTTGACACTGTTACAAGAACAGTTTTATTTAAAAAAAAATAACCTTTAAACCAATATGTTTATTTGCTTAAATACTACTCGTAAATCTCCTAACATTCTTGGAAATTAGACAATTTAGTTTTACAAAACAAATGTATTTTGCCCCTGTTTTCTGTTTTTATTTCATTATGGGGGTTGCGGTTTCTCAGAAGCGATCATTGGATTTCAGAGGAGATACTGTGATCCATCCTCAGTAATGCCTAGTGACTGAGAAGTCATCGGACAAAGACCTAGAAAGTGCTGAGCACTTCCTTCAAAGAGCTCAGTGCCTTTCAGGAGATGTCCAGCACCTCATAGAGTTGGGCCATATAGAAAAATGTCTTTACCACCACAAGATCTAGGAATAAACATGCTCTTTAATGCTGTACATCATTGAATATAACAGAAGTATATGGGAACAACCTCAATGGATATCCATGTTGTAGTACTTATGGTGGAATAACTGCTGGAGAGAAATGATTCTGCAGGTCTAATAACAGATACCATTTTACTAGATAAAACACATTTCAGTTAGCAAATTAGAAAAATCAATAATGTTTTGAGATTTATCTAGGTGTGAGGTAAATTACAGTAATACAATATGGGGAAGCACTGGAGAAGACAGCTAAATCATTGACTAAACAATCCACTTTTAAACCAAAATTTAACGATATACCATGTGATTAATGGCCACCATCTAGAAAAACAGAGCTGCAGGAAACTGTCTAGAAAACCTTCTGTAGACCTCTGTTTAGCATAGAAAAGAATGAATTCATCATACTTTCAGGATAACTTCATACTGGAAATGAGTGACAAAGGAGGAACTAATTGTGATACTGACAGCTGGCTCTAGGAGTGTTATTGTGTTAAGGATTTGGAGCCTGTCATGGCTGCTGAGAAAAACAATACATGGCAGCCATGCAAAACAAGACACCCCAATTTGTCTTTGAGTTTTGCAGAATTTCTGTGGAAATTGTGACAGGGTCAGGCCAGAAGGCTACAGGAGAGTGACAGAAGGCAGATATATTAGCCCCAGATTAAGTAGGTCTCTTTTCCCTGGGTAAGGTAACAGGGAAGGTTCCAGAACAATCAGGAACTTTCTGGAAACAATTAAGGCAGACAGGCTGATTAGAACACCTGCAGCCAATCAAGAAGCTGCTAGAATCAATTAAGGCAGGCTAATCAGGGCACCTGGGTTTAAAAAGGAGCTCACACCAGCTTGTGGTGTGGGTGTAAGGAGCTGAGAGTGAGAGGGTGTACTGCTGGAGGACTGAGGAGTATAAGCATTAACAGACACCAAGAAGAAGGTTCTGTGGTGAGGATAAAGAAGGTGTTGGGAGGAGGCCATGGGGAAGTAGCCCAGGGAATTGTAGCTGTTGTGCAGCTGTTCCAGGAGGCACTCTAGACAGCTGCAGTCCACAGGGCCCTGGGCTGGAACCTGGAGCAGAGGGCGGGACTGGGTTCCCCCCAAACCTCCCAATTGACCTGGACTGTGGGTTCTACCAGAGAGGAAGGTCTCTGGGCTGTTCCCCAACCCACATGGTGAATCTCTGAGGCAAGAAAATCTGCCAGTAAGCACAGGACCCACCAAGATAGAGAAGGAACTTTGTCACAAAATACAGCAGTTCCTGGGAATTGTTTATATTCACAAGGTGGGCACATTTTTCTGCTCTTTTGTTTGGGGAAATTTCAGTTCAGCCTTTTCATGTGGGAGCTTTATATGGTGTTCTGAATTTTTAGCATAATTGGTTTAGTCCCATGGGTAGTCATGTAATACAAACTCTGAGTTCCTGGTGTACAGAACCTACCCCATGTGGGCAAAAGCACTGGTAGAATCTGAATTCCTGTCCTTCTTATAGTCCCCTCTGCCCTTAAAACAAATTTCTTTCAACATGCTTTTAAGCCCCAGAATTCTCTTCAAAGAAGTGTCAATGACATTGATAGGGGAGGAGGTGCTGCAGGAGGAGAGGAACAAGTACCACTGCTCCACTTCTCATGAAGAACACAGCTACCAGAGCAGGGGACTACTGGAATGGGGGCAGGGAGAGCAGCAGCATAGGTGAGGCAGTATGGTTGAGGGAACATGCTGACGAATTAAGTTGCTGGCTAAGGAGTTGCAAAACAGGAGCTTTGGGGACATTTGGGGGGTTATGGGGACTATGGTGGGGGGGAATTTTGTGATAGGTGAATCTGAGTGAAGTGTTGCTAAAGGGGGCATAGTGAGGAGGGCACAGGGGGATAGAGAGGGAGTTGACTGCATTGATTGTGCTAGTGCATTGCATCAAAACTTGCACATAAGTAATTGAGCCTCAGTTCATTGAAACTTTACCCCAAGTTGTTTTTTTAATAAATTATGATCGTGCCTAAATAGCCCAGGGAAGGATCAGGGCCCTACTGTGCTAAGCAGTGTCCAGACAAGTAACAAACAAGACAGCCTCTGCCTGAGCATTCACAATATAGGTGTCAAGACACAGCAAGTTGGCAAAACTGACAAATGAATGCGGGTGGATTTAGTAGGTGTGATGTTGCACTCCATATGTTTTATGGAAATATGCTTAGGAGTGTGACTATGATCTAACTGGAATATGCTTTATGCAAAAGGTCTCTTGTAAGGTATCATAACAAAGATTATAACCTGCTGAATATATTCCTCCTATTTGTATGCATGTATCATTCTTATGTCTGAAGCTAGAAATATGAAGTATAACTCTGAGGTCCTATTGTAATTATGCAAAGTGTGGGCCATTAATGGTGGTTTAGAATCTTGATGGCTCCCATTGACTAGGACAATTGGTTGTAAATGGTTTATTTACCTGCAAACCTTCCTGTGTAGGTGTGGGTGTGGGCCAACCCAGGAAGAATGGAGACTAGGGGTCTTACAGTGACATGTGACCATGTCACATGGTACTGGAATCCATCTTAATCCTTGTACTTTTCCATTGATGAGGCTGGGTGGGGACAAGCACAGACAAAAGATTCCCACCTTGTGCCAAAGCTATAAAAGGGGGTGGAGCAGGACAAAGGGGATGCCAGTCAGGAGAGAACCCCTGCTTACCAACTGAGATGTCTGCTGGACCTAACAAGGGCTGTACCAGGGGAAAGGATTGGGCCCAGACTAGGAAAGAGTCTAGTCTTTGAAAGAAGCTTATTGGAACATCTCTGCGGGTGAGATATTACCTGTAATCAGTTTCTTAATGTATTAGGCTTAGAATTTATTTTTCTTGGTGACTTACTTTGTTCTGTCTGTTATTACTTGAAACCACTTAAATCCTACTTTTTATACTTAATAAAATCGCTTTTGTGTATTAATAAACCCAGAGTAAGTGATTAATACCGGGGGAGCAAACAGCTGTGCATGTCTCTCCATCAGTGCTATGGAGGGCGGACAGTTTATGAATTTACCTTGTATAAGCTTTATACAGAGTAAAACAGATTTATTTGGGGTTTGGATCCCATTGGGAACTGGGCGTCTGGGTACTGGAGACAGGTAACCTGCTGAACTGTTTTCAGTTAAGTCTGCCACTTTGGGGGTGTGGACCTGAAGCTGGGTCTGTGTTGCAGCAGGCTAGCGTGTCTGGCTCAACGAGACCGGGTTCTGGAAGTCCCAAGCTGGCAGGGAAAATGGGCTCAGAGGTAATTACAGGTGACTGTCCCAAGGGGATCTCTGTTACCGAACCCGTCACAGTAGGTCAGGGCAACAATAAAATCAAGCTTAGCAGAAACCCTGTATCATATTATTGGATGAACTCCTTTGCTTGTGGCCTCCCTATTAATGGACTGAACCACTTTTGCATGTGAATGCAAGGCGCATTCTGACACATTCCTTAAGGAATAGAAAATCCTTGGAACTCCCATGGGATGTGGAAGGCCCTAACTGCTCCCTTAGAGGGGAAAATACAGTTGCTAAGTTTTGACTTTATTTAGCATATAGGACTCTAGTGGAAGGTGCCATTGGGAAAGATTGCTCTAATGCAGCCTAACTTGCAGTATCAAGCTAGCTTCCCCACAGATCTGTACTGAGAGCTAGTTATAGTCTTCATATAAGACCTGAGGTAATTATCATAGTCATCAAACATGCTGATGAAGTCAAATTAGGAGGGTTGTATAGACAGTGGAATTTAGTGTGAAATTGCAGAAGGACACGGGAGAAGTTTAAATAGAATAAAAGAATGAGCTTCAGTATATGGACTAATGCAAGCGAATACCACTTGAGGTGGGGAAACAATACCCTACCCAGTAGAAACATAAATGTCAGCTGGCGAGAGAGAGAGCAGCAATGCAGAAAGTGATCTGGAGGCGATACTAGATCACAAACTAAGCATGAGTGCATGAGGCGATGGTAATTTTATAAAGGAAATGTTGTAATGGGATATGCCATACTTGCAGGGACACTTTTTGATAAGTCTAGAGAGGTGTTAATTCCTCTTTTTAAAGGCCACAACTAGAACGGTGAATTGTGGGGTCAGTAATACTGAAAGGACACTGATAAATTTAAGAGGGTGGAAAGAAGGTCTGCACAAATGATTACAGTATTAGAGGGCATGGTGTCTTCAGGAGAGACTGAAGTAAATGGATAGGCACAGTTAGAAGGGAGTTGACAAAGAGGAGACATGAAAATAGTCTAAGTACCTGGGAGGTTGTGCGTGTTGTGTGGTGGTGTGGTTTTTTTTTGTTTTGTTTCTTTTTGTTTTTTTTCAAAGGCAGTGGAGGAATTATTTAATGTGGTCAAAAGGATTAAGATGAGATGAGTAAAAGGCAAAAATATCAAAGATAATTCTGAGAATGGAATAGTTTGCCTCGGGAAGTTCTTGGGGGCTCTTTCAGAATACAAAAGATAATTGGATATAAAGTTTAGATACTTAGAGCAGACTAACTCCAACACTTATAGGGGTTGGGTGATTCAACTCACTGATCCAAGTAGTCCCCTCCAGCCATAAAATATGATTGTGTGGAAAATGCTATTTATTAGGGCTTATTAAATATCAACCCCCCACCTTTAATACATTTCTATAATTATATGGATTCCAGTGTAACATATGGGTCATTACTTATTTTTATTTTATTTATTTAGGTCATTAGCTTGCAGGAACAGTCTTTGTTATATGTTTGTATGTGCTGATCACATTGAGGCTCAGGCTTGTTGGAGCTTTACTTTGAAAACAAATGAAATGATAACTTGTGTACAACACATTTGAAACCACATACATTTCAATAAACTCAGCTTAAACATTCTAGAACATCTACTGTAGGAAAGTGAATTTTAGGTTTGCTTCTAAATAGGAATAGAAACATTGGTTTGTCCAGATCATTGTCTCACATTAGCAGTTAAAAATGCTTCCAATTAATTTAAAACTGGCTATCTTTTTAGTTTCCTGTTGCATTGTTTTGGTGCTGAAAAACACTTATGTAGTTTCCTTTATTTCCACAGGGCAGGCTGCAGTAGAAACAAGGATTTTCTCCTCATTATATGAGGAGGCTTTGAGATGGGATCCCATGAAGATTTTCTGTTTTGATCAACTAGATATTGCATGTGAGGCAAACCGTAACATGTTCTAATTCTGTACCACAGAGAATGAAATTTAGCAGAAATATTTCCTAATATGGAATTTGTTGTCTCTCAACGCTTTATGCACAATAAATCTCACTTCAGAGTCTGGCAGGCATGGCTATTGGGGTGACTCTTCTCGACTGAGCAGGATAGACAGAACCGAAGCAAGACTTATCCAATGTTTCTCAAAGCATGGGTTGTGCCTGCCTAGGAGTTCACGGACAGATCTCCCAATTGTTTTCCAAAGTGTCAGCTTTCATTTAAAAAAGGTCTGTCTATCTACTGTTGCAGTTTTAAAGAAAACCTAGAAAACATGACCCATGTGTAACTGATGGAGATATCTGCCTGAACTTGCAGGAAACCTGAAAATAGCACTGACATGTGAACTGTCCCAGTGACCTGAATGAGTGCAAACTCAGATGCCTGTGATGATACTTTTTGCCAGTATTGTTAACTATTTATCAAAACACGTAAGAAAAGAGAAGCAGCATCAGATTATCAAAATCTTCAGTCTATGCTGGGAGGCCTTTAACAACACATGGTGGAATTCAGCAGGGCTGTGATTGGTTTCATTTTCCTGAGGGGGGATTCAGTGTTCAGTGGTTTGGGAAACACTAAACCAAAGCATTCAGTAGTATGAGAGGGTAAAAACTCTGTCGGGGAGAGAGATGCTGGAGTTGCCAGCAAGGAATCCAGAGGGGTAGAAGACAGAGGACATGAGACACTTTCAGCGAATCTAACACAGGAACCTTCTGTTTCTCAGCGAGCCTGAGTCTGTTTCTGTGGGATGAGCAGGATGAAGGAACGTTCCATTGAGTCAGTAATGGCAGAGCACGTTGGATGAGGCCCTGTCTGTCCATTTCAAATGTGTAAGTTGTTTGGATCAATACCGTCTAATGTGCTTGTACCAGTGATCGTGGCTTCCTGTGGGAAGCACAGTGGGGCCCCAATTCTGAATGGAACCTTTAGGTGCTATTGCAATACAAATAACCATTAATAAAGAACTCTAGAAGCAATGTTGTTAACACTAGCAGTAGGAGTATTGTTATATGAATTAGATTGTCGGCTCTTTGGAACAGGGACCATCTTTTTGTTTTGTGTTTGTACAGCACCTAGCACAATGGAGTCCTGGGCTGACACTAGGCTCCTAGGCACCACTGCAGTACGAATGATAACCTACCAAAGTTACAGGATGAAATAGATTCTAACAAACTAATAGTTTGCAGAAGCAGCTACCATCTAGTCCTGCACTATTCTCTTTCAGTAGGCTAAGCAGACATTTGAGGTGAAATCTGGAGATGGTTAATGTGGCTGTGGGGGTATAAATGGGCTTTTAACAGGATTTCAAGACCAGAATCTTCTAGTTCAAGCAAAGCAGCCTTTCATTAGATCTGATCATGAAAACAGTGGACCAAGGAGGACTGATATTCACCAGTGTTCAAGTGTCAGATCCTATTTTTAGTAACTATATGATTTATACAAATCTGACATTATTTTTGACACAGCCATTTCATTTGCATAATCCCACTGGTGAAAATGATGAATAAAACCCTTCTCCAGATGTTTAAATATATTTCCTAGATTACATAGTCTCCTCTTTTCCCCTTTGTATCCTTATGTTGAAGAGATCAGTTAAAGCTAACAGAACTACATAACAAAATTCAAGTAAATTCACAGTGCTGAACCTTGGAGACTACTACAGGAGAATTCATACTTTTCAACTTCTCTTATCTTAAGCCAGGTCTACACTACCGCGGTAGTTCGACGGCTGGCAATCGAACTTCCGGGTTCGATTTATCGCGTCTGGTCTGGACGCGATAAATCGATCCCGGAAGTGCTCGCCGTCGACTGCGGTACTCCACCTCAGCGAGAGGAGTACCGCGGAGTCGACAGGGGAGCCTGCCTGCCGCGTGTGGACCGCGTCTGAACCGCGGTAAGTTCGAACTAAGGTATGTCGACTTCAGCTACGTTATTCACGTAGCTGAAGTTGCGTACCTTAGATCGAATTGGGGTGTTAGTGTAGACCAGGCCTAAGGTAAACATTTCTAAGTTCTGGGCAAAGCCTTTTCTTTCCTGTAAATGTCATTTAATACATAAAAGGCTCTGAGACTCGGACAGACTTAGGATGAGTTACCTTACATGTAGTTCCTAAAGTGCCCCTACCCCCCATCTGTGTGCCTAAATCATTTTATCATCCACTTAATAGCAGAGCAAATTAGTCCTACCCTCTGATTTTGGTACACATTATGCTGAGACATGCCCAACTAATATGCTTTCTGATAAAGTAAATGCTTACACCGTCAGAGCACAAATCTTATTTGGTCTCTAGTAAAGTCAAGGAAGAGAGAGAGCTGAGTCTGCAGCAGGATTGCTTACTCGAGGAGAATTGGAGATTTATTAGTAGATTTCATTAAATATATGGAGGACCCCAGCAGTCAAGGTTGGAAACTGAGAATGCAAGAACTAACCAGTCTGTACAAAGCAAAATAGGTTTAACAAGAAATATCATAGAAGTGTAATCTGTTAGACACACGTCTACTGGGTAAATCCATGCTGCTGTTCAACAGTGAAGTGGTTTTAGAATTTTGACTTTGTCCATTTGTTCAGTTCAAGTGATGTCTAAAGATGTGCCTTTTAATGCTTCAGCATTAGCTGACAACAAGGCAGTATGTTGAGAAAGAGAGTGTACATGGGAAAAAGCAGCTTGCCTTTGATTTTAAGAAAATGTAGTTCTGTTTTGTGTGAGAGGAATAATGATGTTTTATTTTTACTTGTGGGCTATCACCTGTCACAGTAAATCTGGTGCAAGAAAAAGATGCATAATTCTTGTCCTCACCCTTGATCAGACAAAAGAACAAGTGGGACTGCAAGTGAAACAAAATTGTGACCAATTTTGACACATCTTTTGTTTCTGAAAAACTTCCTAAAATTTTATTACCTGTGAATGTATTTGGTATTCCTAAGTGTTAGTTGAATATTTTCAGATGCTAAGTTGATTGTAACAGGTTCCACCCCCGTGATCTGTTAGGGACACTATAAATCTATTTGTTTTATAGGTGATTTAATTTTTTCTATTGCTGCGTCTGTTTGAAAAATCAAGTGCAGTAAGTAAGGGAACATGAGCTTTTTGAACAGGAGTCCTACTTCAGATGTGGTGGTGGTGGTGGTGTGTTTTATTTGTAATGCCATAGTGTCTAAGACCCCAGTCATGAACCAGGACCCTATTGTGCTAGACGCTGTACAAACATAGAACAAAAAAATGGTCCCTGACCTAAAGAGCTTACGGATTAAGTATAAACAAGAGACAACAGATGGATACAGACGGACAGGTTGGGGAGTACAAGGAAACAATGAGACAGTATTGATCAACATGACAGTCTCTGCACACCAACATCCTCATCGTTGTCAAGTTTTATTTGTAAGATTCACCAAAAGAGAAATTTAAGGAAGGATTTGAAGGAGGATAATGAGCTAGCTTTGTGGATGTTTATGAGAAGCTTCTGCCAAGCATGAGGGGCAGCACGGGAGAAAGCAGCATGAAAGTGCTTGTTTGGAAAAGTTAACAAGTGGGTGGTGGAGGCTGGCATCATTGGCCAATCAGAGGCAAGAGCTAACATCTCAATAGAGAATGACAAATGTTAGGCATGGTGGGGATAGGCTGTGAAGGGCCTTGAAAGTGAACAAAACAACATATGTTTGATGTGGTAATGGGGAGCCAGTGGACGGATGAGGGGTGGCATGGTCAAAGCAAGAACCACAAATGAAAATAATACTGAATTATAAGTATAGTCCACACTACTGATGAGTGGTGCACTTTTGAAATCTGGGATGAATGTCTGACTTGTGAGAGGTTTCAGAGTAGCAGCTGTGTTAGTCTGTATCCGCAAAAAGAACAGGAGTACTTGTGGCACCTTTGAGACTAACAAATTTATTAGAGCATAAGCTTTCGTGGGCTACAACCCACTTCTTCGGATGCATATAGAGTGAAACATATATTGAGGAGATATATATACACACATACAGAGAGCATGAACAGGTGGGAGTTGTCTTACCAACTCTGAGAGGCCAATTAAGTAAGAGGGGGGAAAAAAAAAAAACTTTTGAAGTGATAATCAAGATGGCTCAGTACAGACAGTTTGATAAGAAGCAAGTGTGAAAATACTTACAAGGGGAGATAGATTCAATGTTTGTAATGGCTCAGCCATTCCCAGTCTTTATTTAATCCTGTGTTGATTGTGTCTAGTTTGCATATCAATTCCAGCTCAGCAGTCTCTCGTTGGAGTCTGTTTTTGAAGTTTTTCTGTTTTAAGATAGCCACCCGCAGGTCTGTCATAGAATGGCCAGACAGGTTAAAGTGTTCTCCCACTGGTTTTTGAGTATTATGATTCCTGATGTCAGATTTGTGTCCATTAATTCTTTTGCATAGAGACTGTCCGGTTTGGCCAATGTACATGGCAGAGGGGCATTGCTGGCACATGATGGCATATATCACATTGGTAGATGTGCAGGTGAACGAGCCCCTGATGGTATGGCTGATGTGATTAGGTCCTATGATGATGTCACTTGAATAGATATGTGGACAGAGTTGGCATCGGGCTTTGTTACAAGGATAGGTTCCTGGGTCAGTGTTTTTGTTCAGTGATGTGTGGTTGCTGGTGAGTATTTGCTTTAGGTTGGGGGGTTGTCTGTAAGCGAGGACAGGTCTGTCTCCCAAGATCTGTGAGAGTAAAGGATCATCTTTCAGGATAGGTTGTAGATATCTGATGATGCGCTGGAGAGGTTTTAGTTGGGGGCTGAAGGTGACAGCTAGTGGTGTTCTGTTACTTGTGAGAGGAAATCAAACACAGATGACAGAGACCAATACAGATAAAGTCAAATGACAAAGTTGTCCATTAATGTTAGCTCCTTAACAGCAAAAATTCACACGTCACTAACTCAAGATTTGTGTGTCCTTATGAGTGTTCTTTGTTAAATACTGCCACCATTCAATTTCCAGCCTTATTAATGGTCAAAGTATAAATTGGCAAAGGGGGGACTTGGACAATTAAAGATAAAATCCTGGCTCCACTGAAGTCTGACAAAACTCCCATTGATTTCAATGGGGTCAAGATTTCACTTTGAGTATCTCTAGGTAATAAAGGGCCCTGTCCTGGCCCAGGGCTGTTGTAGCACAAAGGGACATGGTAACAATCTACTGGTATGAATGTTGTGCTGATCTATCTTGTGACATGCTATCTGTGGTATAGATGGTTGGAAGTGGTGATCCATTCCTTCTACATGGTCCAAAGATTCAGGGCTCATTGGGAGTGGGTTGCACATTTTAAATGAGTTCTTAGTCCTTCTGAGCAAACTTCCACTGGTCCTGGCCTGCACTCTACTTTATTGGTGCTTCAGATATTAAATAGTATGCACCACAGAGTTCTGGAGGGGAAGGGGAAGGAGGTGTGCATGAATCTCTAAAGTAAGATTGTTTAGGATGGGGTCTAAGAAGGTTGCTGGGGGTGTCTCATGCTTTTTTTTCTTGGTCCCTAAGAGCTGACCCTATACTGTCTCCCAGGCTGTCGCTCCATTGGGATACTAATTAGACACATGTTCCTACATGCATCTGTATTGGCATGACATGACTGGGGGAGACAATACTCTCCGATAAAATACCTGCCCAATTTAATAATATAGCTAATTATTTTAACTGTGGTTCAGAGAATCCCACTGTCTAAGGATTTTCTAATCTTTTTAGAAACTGCATTTTTTTTTTTTTTTTGCTACAATCAGACCCAACCCTAATGTCTTTTTAATCAGAACGGAGAACTATTCATAGCAAAGGCACAGTTGGATGCCATAAGAAATGAAGAAGGGCAGTTATACTCTTCAAAAATCCATTTGAAGTAATTTTTCAGACAAACAGGTCATTCTATATTGTCCATAGTTAATTAGCTAATGATTAGAGAAATTTAAAATGAAATGTAAGTGGAAGAGAATGTTTCCTTTCTGGTAGTTTGTTCCTTGCAAATTATTTACATACCAGCACTTCAATGTAAATCGAAGATCATTAGCAGATGAGCCATTAGTGCTGGACAAAACTCAGAAGATGCAAAATGTCAATGCAGATAAGTGCCAGAGTTTGGATTCTTCTACAAAGCTTAATCCAAAGAGTGCAAAATTGGGGAGGAAAACTATAAGAACTGAACAAGATCTCTCATGAAAATTCCAGCTCATTCTGTTTCTGGCCAAGCCAGAAGTGCCACAAGAACCGCTTTTCTCACAGTATGTGCATATGTAAATTAGACATTTATCCATGAATGTACCCAGCTAACCAGCCATGAGTGTACACAAATACCTGGTATGCATGTGAAAATCTTATTTGAAAGCATAGTAGTCTATAGATGAGGTTGTATAAAGAGACATAACTCCATGCACCCTTGTTCATTCTACACACTCAGAATTCAACATAGATTCAAAAGTACACATGGAGTGTTGAGTGTGAATCTTTAATTGCAATTTACTCAAGCTACAATTCTGAGTGACCATAGTAATTTCTTTCTCATTAGCACATTGTCAGTATAGATCCCCACTCATAAGTAGCAAACCAATGAGGTGAGAATTAGGAGGATATTTAACTGAGCAAGAGTTGAACAATGGTGTCAGATCTTGAGGTCAGCTCAAGAAGTGTCAAAGTGGGGACTGAGCTCCAGACAGCAGCTCTCAATATTTTGACAATTGGAACATTCCAAAGGCTTGCGTTAGCAGATGCCATACTTCTAGCTGAAAGCACAAAGATACCTTCAGGGTGTGGATGTTCACTGAAGAAGTAACTTGTCCCTTAGTCCTATCGCTACAAAATATGAATAATTCCATGCCAGCCAGTGCCTCCAGATTATTTTACAGTGGAGATTGGAGTCTCAGGATTCTTCTCCTCTTCTTTTCATAGTCTCCTGGTGCTGAAGAAGATTAATACTTTTATAAATTTTAAGGGCAGAAGGGACCATTATAATCATGTAGTCTGACCTCTTGTGCAACACAGGCCATAGAATTTCACCAAGTGATTCCTGCATGAAGCTCATAATTGGTGGAGCTACAGCAGATCTTTTAGAAAAACACCCAATCTTGATTTTAAAACTTTCTATGATGGAGAAATCACCACATCCCTAGGTAAGTTGTTCCAATAGTGAATGCCCCTCTCTGTTAAGAAGAATATTTTGATGCAGAACTGAGTCCAAGGTGTCTTTTAATGTAGCAGACCACCCAGGCCCTTTTGGCAAAAGAAAGGTCTTAGGGAGTGGAGAAAAACAAGGAAGAAATTACTACCGCACTGACCAGTTGAAGAATGTGAGGGAGTTCTGAGTGGCTGCTCTGGCAGCTGGAAGCAACTGACAACATGTGGGGCGCAAGCCTTCTTATATAAATAACCATGCTAAAGGCCATTCTACAGCTTGAGAGGTCAGATTTCCTAGAGGATTCTGGGAGTGTTATCAAGTGCACAGACAAAAGTGGGGATCTGTATTGACAATACTCAAAGGAGAAAAATAAAGCTTAGTTTAGTTTATCAAAATGTATATGTTAATTTATGTAAAGCAACCTTGAAACTCCTTGAAACTCACTTTGCTATGGAAACTAATGAGAAAGTGACTTAATTGGCACTGGCTGCCTACTTTTTTTTATCCCATGAGATAATTGACAGGTTTTAAAATCCTTATGATGGCTTCTATAAATTTGTCATTAATAAGTATTCTTTAAATATAGCAATTGCCTTTGCAATTTGCTACATATGGGTTGTATCTGTCTTGAATGAGCATTATGGGAATTCCAGTTATTGATAACTTATTACTGTGCTTATTTGGTATGAATGAATCTCTCAAGGGGAAAGCTGAATAAATAAAACCCTACTACTGTGAAATTTTTGTTTATCCAAAATCTATCTGATTTGGCTCCTTGTTCTTATTTCCCTGCCTGTACTACTATTTGAATACCAGCACCTTCGAGTGAATGATTTTTCAAACACTCAACAAGTTGCGATCAATAAGCACCGTGTTGTGAAAAGAAGCAATGAGGCTTCTTGGCTTGTTTCATCGCTGGATACCTTCGTATTGTCGTCTCTACACTTCTGGCCAATGTAGTGTAACTTTTGGTAACTTTTGCTCTGTGTCCTTCCCCTACACTTTTTTCCCCCTCTTTCAATTCAAATTTTAATCAGCCATTCCACAATCCATATGACTTCAGTGAACAGTTTTGACATCGAATTTTTTCACTGAAATCCTGACCGCCCCTCATACAATATACAGATTACCAATATGTCCCCATCTTTAGAATAGAAGAATGGCCTTACTGGGTCAGACCAATGGTGCATCTAGCCCAGTGTCCTGTCTTCACATAGTGGTCAGTGACAGATGCTTCAGAAGGAATAAACAGAACAGGGCAATTACCATCCCCTGATGTCCAGTCCCAGCTTCTGATAGTCAGAGGTTTAGGGACACTCAGAGCATGGAGTTCAGTACTTGACCATCTTGGCTAATAGCCACTGATGGGCCTATCATCCATGAATTTATCTAAACTTTTGTTGAACCCAGTTCTACTTTTAGCTTTCACTACATCCCCTGTCAACGAATTCCACAAGCTGACTGTATATTGTGTGAAGAAGTACTACTTAAGTTAGTTTGATGCCTATTAATTTCATTGGGTGGCCTCTGGTTCTTGTGGTGGTTTCCTTCACATAACACTCCCTTATTTACTTTCTCCACACCATTCATGATTTTATGGACCTGTATCATACCCCCCTTAGGGGTATCTTTTCTAAAATGAACAGTCCCAGTCTTTTTAATCTCTTCTCATACGGAAGCTGCTGCATACCCCTAATAATTTTTCTTGCCCCTTCTCTGTATCTTCCAATTCCAATATATCTTTTTTGAGATGGGGCAACCAGCACTGCAGGCAGTATTCAAGGTATGAGCACACCATGTATTTACATAGTGGCATTATGGTGCTTACCGTCTTATTATCTGTCCCTTTCCTAATGGTTCCTAACATTCTGTTAGGTTTTTTGACTGCTGCTGCACATTGAGCGGATGTTTTCAGAGAACTATTCACAGTGACTCTAAGATCTTTCTTGAATGGTAAGAGCTAATTTAGATCCCATTATTTTGTATGCATAGCTGGGATTATGTTTTCCAGTGTGCACTATTTTACATTTATTAACATCGAATTTCATCTGCTATTTTGATGCCCAGTCACCCAGTTTTGTGAGATCCCTTTGTAACTCTCAGTTAAGTCCAAAGCAGACTGCAATCTTCAGTAATTTTGTGTCATCTGCAAATTTTTCCACCTCACTATTCACCCCCCTTTCCAGATCATTCATGAATATGTTGAGCAGCACAGGTGTTAGTACAGATCCTTGGGGGACCCTGCTATTTACCTCACCATTGTGAAAACTGACCATTTATTCCTTCCCTTTGTTTCCTGTCTTTTAACCAGTTACTGATCCATGAGAGGACTGTGCCTCTTATCCCGTGACTCTTTACTTTGCTTAAAATCCTTTGAGGGACCTTTTCAAAGGCTTTCTAAGAATCCAAGTACACTATATCAACTGGATCATCCTTGTTCACATGCTTGTTGACCCCCTCAAAAAAATTCTAATAGATTGATGAGCTATGACTTCCTTTTACAAAAGCCATGTTAACTCTTCCCCAATATATTGCATTCTCCTATGTGACTGATAATACTGTTCTTTTCTATAGTTTCAACCAATTTGCCTAGTACTAAAATTAGACTTCTTGGCCTGTAATTGCCATGATCACCTCAGCCTTCTTAAAAATTCAGTGTTACCATAGCTACCCTTTAGTCATCTGGTACAGAGGCTGATTTACGCAATAGGTAACATACCACTGTTGGTTTCATATTTGAGTTCCTTCAGTACTCTTGGGTGAATACCATCAGGTCCTGGTGACTTATTGCTGGTTAAGTTATCAGTTTCTTCTAAAGCCTCCTTTATTGACACCTCAGTCTGGAATAGTTCCTCAGATTTGTTACCTAAAATGAACGGCTCAGGTGTGGGAATCTTTCTCATCCTCTGCAGTGGGGACTGATGAATAGAATTTATTTAGCTTCTCTGCAATGGTCTTGTCTTTCTTGAGTATTCTTTTTTAGCCTGCCTAATTATACTTTTATACTTGAAAAGGAACAAACGCTAAGTAATTTTCCTCACTAGGATTTCACTTCCAGTTTCTGAAGGATGATTTTTTGCCTTTAACCATCTCTTTTCCTCTGTTATCTAACATGGTGGCATTTTATTGGGGGGGGTGTGTGTTTTTTTTTTTGTGTTAATTTGGGATATACGTTTGCTTTGTGCCTCTGTTATGGAGTTTAAATAGCTTCCATGTGCTTGCAGGCATTTCACCTTAGTGACTGCTCCTTTTGATTTCTGTTTAACTGTCATCCCCATTTTGAAGCTAAATTCTACTATGGTGCGCTTCTTTGGTATTTTCCCTCCTACAAAGATATTAAATGTAATAACGTGGTTGTATTACTGAGCAGTTCAGCTATATTTACCTCTTGGACAGATCCTGTACTCCATTTAGGATTAAATCAAGAATTGCCTCTCCCCTTGTGGGTTCAAGGACTAGCTGCTCCAAGAAGTAGTCATTAATGCTGTCTAGAAACTTTCTCTTCATACTGTCCTGCGGTGATATGAGTCAGTATGGGGATAGTTGAAATCCCCCATTATTTATTGGGGTTTCTGTTTTTGTAGCATCCCTAATTTCCCTGATCATTTCACAATCACCATCACTATCCTGGTCAGTCAGTCGGTAGTAGATTCCTACTGCTATGCTCTTATTATTCAAGCATAGAATTTCTATCCATACAGATTCTATGTTGCAGTTTGATTCATTTAAAATGTTTATTATATTTGACTCTTATGCTTTCTTTCATGTATAGTGCCACACCCCCCATCAGCATGATCTACTGTCATTCATATATATTTTGTACCCTGGTATTACTGTGTCCCATCTATTATCATTGTTCCACCAAGTTTCTGTGATGCCTATTGTATCAATATCTTCATTTAATACCGTCTCATACTTTCTCATCACTCCGGAAACTGTCACTTGTCGTCATTGTGTATCCCATTGTTTTGCAAGAGTAGGGTTGCTACACTTGGTGTCTTGGCCTAAATTTAGCCTAGGTAATTATATTATTCCCCCTGAAGTTTTAAATGGACTTTAAATGGGTTCTTTTCCCATTGTCTGTCCTAAATTGTTGTGCAGTGTGTTGCGGTGTGCTTGTTAAATAGCTGTTGCATGCACTCCAGAGGGGGCTTCAATAGCGCATGAAGCGACTCGTCTCTGTATAAATATATTTAGGGGGAAATTCTGACTTGACATGCATCCATGTGATGTGAGAAGAGAGGAGTAAGTTGTAGCTGGATGGAGATATATTGCCATTCAACCTGACAGAGAACCACAGATGCCCACATCCACCACTGTTTAGATGTGTGGAGACATGACAAAGGGCATCTTACATCTATTGGCCAGCTCCAATTCTGCTGAACACCAAATCCATTGGAAACCTTGTACACTCCAGGAACTTCAGTTAATCCAGCTATAAAATTGAATAAATCAGCATGGATTGGCATGACAGTCTCCGCCCTGCTCCATAACTCCTAGCTGGTCTCCCAGTAGAGAAAGGAGTGCAGGAAGAGCCTTGTTTGTTGCTAAATGTTTGACATCTTGACAAATGAAAAATAAAACAACCCACTTACTGGCTTTGAGGGCTGACAAAATAGCGTATTGCTCAGTTATTTGACAGATGACCTGACCATTGCTATGGGAACCAGCAGGAAGCAAAGTGCCACATGATGGAAGCTGCTGCTGAGTGGCAAAGGCTAATAACATGAAATAAATGAAGGGGTTAAGAGGTTAGAAACATTCTAGTGTTTCTGTATACAAGTATAGTCTGACTATGAACATGTTTTTGAATCTTTAACAGATGAAAACTTGAGAAGTAGCTAGAACTCTCCCCTCCTCCAAAACTTCCTAGATTTATTCTTCTTGCATTTGCTTAGCATTTAACTATAGAATGGAGACTCAAAAATTGACACAGAGTGCTTTAAAAATGCAATAGAAAAAGTAGAGGAAAATCAATAATGGTGTGAGGAATGACTCCAACAGCTTGTATTTTCACAGTGGTAATCAAAAAGTAATTTTATATCCAATAATTTGTATTGATTGTTTGTGAAACTATAATGCATTATGCCATAAGCCTGGTTGTGTGGTTATAAATATGTGTACCATTTTGTTGGGCTTGTTCTTTTCTTATTGAGTTTCATTTTCTCTAAGAGGAATCTTATTTTGTGGTGTTAATACATGGCAGCGAGGTATAGGGCCATGCACATTATTTCAGCAAAGAGTCGCAGCCTCACTGTCTGCTCTTACCTTATTTGTTGGGAAGAACAAAGAGGTGCCTGGCATAATGGAGCCCTTCAGCTAACACTGTTTGCAGGCCAGTTTACCCTGCAGTTGTCAACTGTTTTGACTTTTCCAGCTGCCTACCAAATACTCGGAGAATTGGCTTGTGTAGAATCATATTAGCTTTTTAATACAAAAATTTCCAGTTCTGCTGTGAAATCAAGATGAGGCAGGCCATAAAGCACATTCGGCTAAAGAAATAAATGGCACTAAAAAGATATTGCAGAAAAGGCCGGGCTGTTTTAAGCAGTATCTTTGTCTTATTTCTACTCTTCAGGTTGTTAATGTGACAGTCACAAACCAATAATTTTGGTAGACACTTGAGCAGGCTAGGTGGGCAGTTATTTTCTGTTTAAATCCTCCAGGCAAAAACAACAAATTCTCAGGCAGAACCCCTGTGGGTTTTTTTAAAATACAAATTATGTTGGCATATAATTTTGGACTGATGTTTCTTATTTTTCTTGCAATGCATACTATCCGTTGTTGAAATATCCCTGTACTTGGATAGGTTTTATTAACAAACACTCCAGGTAAATACCATTAATACCTTGTCTGTTGTTCTGTTCTGTTAATATGTCCTCTTTGATTCTTGCCTCTTCTGACCTTTTATGAGGGGCCACTTAGGATGTAATTCATCCTATCATCTTCAGAAACTTCAATGTGAAAAGTATACATCACATAGAAAACCATGCTGCGTACCTTGCATATTGAAACACACACTGCATAATAAAACATAGACTTCATATACTATTCAGTGAAGCAGCTGCATTTTATACTGAAAAGAGTGATCCGTTACAGACTATAACTCTCAGCTATGTCACCAGACAGCCTTTTTAGGGCAGTTGGTTTCAGCTCAGTCTGGTGAAGTACTAGCTTGCTGTTAGGCCGTGTAAACCCTACATTCTGAAGGTAAAACAGGATTTAAATGTCAGTTATACTCCGACAAGTGACCTAAAAGAATAGCACTGTAGGGTTATATGTTGGGCTGGTTGAAAATTGGCATTTCTTGTCTCATGGAAATTCCAATATTCCAGTCATAGTGTCATGACTGGGACATGGGCAGGAGCAGGAGTTGGGAGTCAGGCCAGGTCAGATCAGTTACCGGGTGGTCAGAGTCCAAGATAGGCCAGAGGGCAAACCAAAAGTCAAGTGTCCAGAGGCAGGTTACCGGGAGATCAGCAGCAGGAGACAAACTTAAGAGCAGAACCACAAATCAGTAACCAAAGTCAGGCCAGCTCAGGATACCAAGAAGTCAAGCTGGGGAGCAGAGGCATAGTCCAGAGCAAGGTGGATTCCAATTGCATGAACAATTTCCTGTTCCTGTGTTTCACAGCTTCTGTATAAACCCAGCAATCAAGACCTGCAGCATTCTGGAGTGAGAGGGAGTGAGCCTCCCAGCTGAGATGGACAGACTTTACCTAGCAGGGATTGTGCTGGCACTCTTTTTAAAAACTGTGTAGACAGTGCTTTAAAATTGAGCTCACCCTAGTCCCTAGGCTTCAGAGCCTGAGCTCCCGTTAAAGTCGCAACTTTGAAGCGCTGTCTACACATTTATTTTTAGAGTGCTCGTGTGAGCCCCGCTAACCTTAGTCTGTTGACCAAGCCTGGGAGGCTTGCTATGCTGAGTCCAAAATGCTGCATAGATATACCTACAGCCACTCAGTGATAGACCCAGGATTAGAACCCAGGCCTCCTGACTTCTAGTTTGATGTATTTTCCATGAGGGGGGTGGGGGTGTGTGTGTGTAAGTAAAACTAGTTCCAGACCCATGTTACTGGTTTTAAGGCTCAGTATTTTATTAGCTCTTAATCAGACTCTTTGCAAGACACTCTAGTTAAGGAAGAAGCAAGTAGTTGCAGCCTTTAAAAAAGTTTCTTCAGGTTTCTACCACTTGGGAAGAAATTCTCTCTATTTAAAATGGGGAATATCACTGAATCTGGTAGAAACATATAGTGGATATACTTGCAGATACAATCAGTTTCCAACGTCCTATATTTACACAGCAGAGAATTAACACCAGACTCCACAGGCTTCTATAGTGCAATGTTTGAGAGACACTGGTTTCTTCAGAACTAAGACAGCTTACATGTAAACGTTATTTTGTACTGCACTATAATTCAGTCCTTGGATTTCTTCCATGACTATTCGAACAGGATGCACATTGTTATATATTGAGAGACAGATAATGCCAATCTAACCTATAACAAATGTGTGTGGACAGTAGGTTCCCGTTCAGTTATCTTTTTGCTGGAAAAAAAAAACAGCAGGAATAATCTTTATTTTCTGACATGTGGCTGTTTAGTTTCATTTGGTGATGGGATCACAGACATCACATGCTTGATTGTCTTCTCACACCAGTTCTACACTTGGAGTGTAGCAGGGCAGTAACCCTGCTCCTGCCATGAAAGGCTTAAAACAGCCCTGGGAGAGGGCTGTGGTAGGGGAAAACCTGGGCTGATTGGGGAAGTGGCCACAGCTGGCCCACGCCCCAATCAGGCCACAGCTGGCCCTTATAAGAGGGCAGTGGACCAGGGAGCAGAAAGTCGGTCAGTCTCTCTCTCTGTCTCTCTGTCTCTCTCTCTCTCTCTGCTTTGAGAGAGAGAGAGGGGCAGGCAGGCAGGCAGGCCTGGCTGCTGGGAAGCTCAGGGTACCTAGAGTAAGGCAGGGCTCGGGAAAGGACAGAGGGGCTGGGGAGCTCCAGGCTGGCGATTCCCCAGGCTGCAGGGCCTTGTCCAAGGCCCCATAGAGGTACTGGGTTGCAGAGAGGGGCAGCAGGTCCAAAAACCCCCTTGCCTGTGATGAGTGGCTTATGCTGCAGTCTACCCCAGGGAGCGGGGGCTAGTTGGTGACTGCCAGTAATCTGACTGAGGTGGGGATAGGGGGTGGGGGTTCCCTGGGGAGAGGAGACCTTAAGAGAGAGGTTACTGCCAGGGGCAGCACCCCAGATAACGGGGCACTGGAGTCCTGGGAGGGACATGGGGGGCCAAGCGGCAGTGGGACACTGGCCTGCAGCAGGTGCTCCAAGGCTGGAAAAGGAGCTAATTCCCAGGACACCAGCAGGAGGCACCGCAGGGGTGAGTCCCGCCCCACTACATGGAGTAATTTGACTCCAGCTGAGTTACTCCTGACTTACACAAGTGTAAACCAGAGGAGAATCGGGCCCATTAATAGCAATGAGAATCTTTCCCCAAAATAAATTTTACAAAATGAACTTGTCTTTCCAGTAGACATTCCCTAAGGAAAAATTTACTTGTGTATATTGATTTTGTTTGTTTTTGCAGGTTTTATCAGGGTATTTGGAAACTTGAGGGGAGAGAGAGTCTTAACAGAACACAACTGGGATTGTGGAAAGCAAGTGGAAACTTTAGTAATCAGGAGAAAACAGTACCCACTGATTCTCAGGTATTTTCACTTATGTTTTTTGATTCAAGTACAAGTTTCTGATTTGTGTCCCTCTAGCCTACCAGTAATTAATAATATGATTCATTTATGCAGTGCTTTCGTTTCATATCTTGCAGTGCATACAAACTTAACTGAGATCTTGTTGCAAGTTAAGAACATTTTCAATCCATATTTTGTCAGCATTCTCATGGTATGCTCAATAGGGATGTAATAAAATGTTAATATCTCCTATGTTGATAGGACAAAAAATTAGACTACAATTTTTGTAAAATCTGTGCTCTCATGATGAACATTCAAAACAGTGTTAGTCCAAGCTCACTTTTGTGAAGAGATCACACAACTACTTTCCCAGAACCATCTGCTTATGTTAACTGCTTGTTCCCATTTCAAAGTTGGTCTTTATTGATAAGCTTTGGAACAGCACCTTAAGGTAAGATAAGCAAGTTAAGGGGGACAGTAATTAGAAAATGGATCTCTTGACTAATAGAAGTCTACAGCTTTGAAGATGGTGTCTTGATATTTCACTTACCTCTATTAGAAACAATTGTTACTGGCAACTTTCAATGATTTGCAAGTTGTCAGTTACAATTTGTAACACTCCCCCCCCCCACCCGCCATGACTATATAGAATAGTCTTCCCAGCAATGGATTAAACCTATTGATTCCTTCTCTCTTAGGTACCTGGAATGAGTTTAGACTATGCTACTTGTGCATTTATAATTTTATTTATATCTGGGTTGCAACTTATTAAAAGCCATGAAGCCTAACAAATATGGCAAAACATACATAATACCAATGACCTTTAAGATCAGTGCTTCAAGACTTATTGTAGTTCTGTGCTTTTTAAAGGTGCTTCTCTTCCAAATGCTTTAATATTTTTTGATAAAAGTTACTTCTCCTGTAAAATCAACATTTATTGTGACTGAACCAGTAGCATAATTAAACCATTTAATACTGCTATGCTACTGTTAGATAGCAAGTTTCTGCTTATGAAGTGTGTGTGTGTGTGTGTGTGTGTGTGTGTGTATATGTATGTGTATATATATATGTATGTATATATATATGTATATATATGTATGTATGTATATATGTATATATATATGTGTGTGTGTGTGTGTGTGTGTGTGTGTGTGTGTGTATATATATATATATATATATAAAATTTTAAATGTGGAGTTCTGACTTCATTACATTGCTCTAATTTATAATTTTCAAAAGTTTGGAGTTATAAGTGGAAAGTTGCTGTCGGAAACACATGGAAGAAAAAATAACATCAGAAACCACAGAAAGCAAGTGTGCTAGGAAATAGAAAACACACACGAATTCACCTCAATCTATTTTTTTCCTTTTTTGATAATGAACAGTTTGTTAAATATTAAAGTAACTACTGCTCTGTAGCACACAAAAATAAACACCGAGAATAATAATTGCTAGACATGGGCCAAGACAAAAACCTTTCCATCAACTGCCTCCCACCAACTTGAGTGCTTCAAAAATGGAACAGAAGCCAAATCAAAACCCTCAGCTAACAAGGTTTTGCAAAATTCAAACCCAGTCTCTTCTGCCTTCCTCTGTTACTTGTTCTGTAGCCCACATAGACATGGACTATGTATGTATTTAACAGTTAAAATAAAATATACACAGCAAGTGAACCAGCATTAAAAAGAAGGGCCATGTCATGGTCCAGTCTTGTCTGGCCATCCCAGGGCATAAGGGTAATGTACTTCCCATGCACTTATGCAGCCTGCCCTCATCACTACTGCAGGCAGGAGGGAAAGCAGGGATTCTGTGACCAGACATTTTACAGCCATGCAGGTGGGCAAGGCGTGGGTGGAGAGGCGCAGTGCAACAATGCAATGCTGAGCTGAGACACAGGTAGACAGTGATACTATACTGGACAGGGCCAGCAGCAGACTACTACTCCCTTTGGAAGAAGGGAGCAGGGAAGGAATTGTGTATCTTTCAGAGGTGCCTAATGTGTTTTCACATTTCTGGGTTCTCAGATTGATACACCTGGGGTCTGACGTGCAGAAGATTGGAGTACTCAATGGAAACTGAGGTCATGAGATCTCTGCTCTGAACATATAAAGTCCTAAGTATTCTGAAGAGCCAGGGGCTAGGCTTCTCAAACCGAGCACCACCATTAGTTGATACTTTTTGATAATGTTGGCTTTACTTTTTTGCCTCAATTCTTCATGTTGAAAAGGGAGACAAGAATACCACCGCACTCACAGGTGTTGTGGAAATAGCTCTTTACACACAGTGATTTTAAGATCTTATGGCAAGACCACCCTCAGAAATCCCATGAGGAAATTAATAACTCTGTATTCATTGCAGGGTTTGGGTGGTGTGCAGTAAATAACACATGGGTCCATGTACTAAATGAGGAGGATAAAAAAATATATTGAACAGCTACCATATTCAGTGAGCACCATCCGCTGCCTTGAATGTGGCAGAGATCTTGTGGAAAAACTAGCATGTGCTCATGTACTTAGAGTAGCATCATGCATATGCAGAAGAGGGATGAATTAAGGCTGCATGGATGATCTTAATTATGGCATTTCCAAATGTTGAGTGACTTTGCAACCTTAATGTTCTTTAACATAGCTTTTTTTTAAAATGTAATATATATGGAATGGTTGGGATTTTCAAAGGAAACTCAGGGATCCCTTCAACACTGTGTACCATACTGAGCCAGAGAGCGCCTAATGAGTAGAACTGGCCAGAAAACAGACATTTTTTCCACAACATATTACCAGGAAAAATGCTTGTGTGAAATTTTTTATTAAAGAAATTGTTTTCCACCAATTTCTAATTGAACTGAAATAAATATTTTCACTTCCTTTCAAAATGATGTGCAAATGGTTTTACTTTCATTTCAAAATATTGAAATGAAAACATTTTTGTTTAATTTTGGTGTAAAATATTTTCATTCTGGTATTTTTTTCACACTTTTTGGCAATATTTTCCAACTTATTTCAGTTGGGGAAAACAGTATAAAGGTGGGAAAATTGTGATTGTCCCCATTGTCTCCTAGTTTTTTATATAAAAACAAACAAAAACTTCTCCCCTTTTTTCCATTGAATAAAGGGAAAGAAAAAAAAGGGGGGGAAGAGAGAGGTGGGAAAATATTAAAGTTGGAAAATGGAAATGTTTTGGGTTTTCAAAACCCAAAATGAAACTTTGTTTTGTTTCAAAATGTTGATTCAAAATGAAGATTTTTTTTTAAATGTAAAATAGTGATACTTCCCTACCTTAAAAGGATGTTACAGATATAAAGTAATAAATATCTGAGAGGCATTCCGATACTACAGTAATGACACCATGCCTGTTTTTCACTATCTTACAATACATCTTGTGGATTTCAGTATAAATCAATATCCTGCTAGAGTAACAGTTTGTTTTTCCACACTAACTACTTTCAACTTTATCACATTGGCAAATAGCTCTCTCATAATGGGATATATTTTTCCACTTTTCCTTTTTAACATTTATTTTCAGAAAAATTATCATACAATAACCAAAGAAAATATGGTATATCGGACATTACAATAATGACTGGAAGTAGAAGAATTACACTTAAAAGATACAAAATATAATGAGTTATGGAGAACCTAAGCAAAGTTGCTTAGATGCATAATCCAAAGAATTATTGACACACAAAGAATTTGAATATTCTATGCAGGTCAAATTTAGTACTGTGGTTTTGGTAGGTGAACTAATCTTCATGGCTAGGGTGTGTTTGTTTGCACAGGGATTTGTGGTAATGACATTCCATTAGCCTCAAAGTTCTGCAACTCACACGAATTAGGTTTCATTTTCTTTAGCTCTGGGTATTTAGGTAATGAGAACATCCACAGTTATGTTAGATCCCATTTTGTCCATGGAGATCTATTCAGTTTTCCCAGTCCACATAAAATGGATTGACAGGAACCTGATTTGCCCATCTGGTGTTAAGGAAGCATGTACATGCAGTTCCTTCCAAATGTTATTCCCAAGAGCTTGAGGGATGGACTCTGACCTGAGGAGAAGAAAAAGTTTGACCGTGTAAGTGCTGTGTGGAAGGATTTTATTTCCCACACCCTCCCCGCTGAAAAGTGCGGCTTCGGCTTCTGAAACCATGGAGCCACTGCACACTTCTCAGCTCTATCCGTCTTGTACTGCAGATGCACTGAGGCCAGGATTTAGTTCAAAATCAGGGTTGCTGTGTTAAGAAGGAAAAAAAAAATCTGCAGCTCATAAACCATAATCTGTTTAGACAGTAAAAGGTGACAATGCTTTTTCCCTCCATATTTACAATAGATCATTGTAGTAGCAGAGAATCCAATGAACAGCAGTCTGTGGACACTGACTGATTTACATGACAGTGGTGTTATCTGCTGAGTCAATGCTTTAGTGTATATCTCCTTAGATATAGATACATAATGGCTATTAGCCTTTTTAATTAATAAACTGTATTTTAAGTTGTTCCTAAAAGTGGCAATGTGAAAGTTTGAGAGCCACTGTTATCCTGTGGATCACTAATCTGGGCCTCAAGAACATATTTACGCATTGAGCCAAAACTGTTCAGGAAGGAACCATTGTAAATCATAGAAATTAGAGATGGCAAAGACCTATTGGATCATCCAGTCCATACCCCTGTATATAAGGACATTGTTTCCCAATAGATGCTATATCCCCTGCTAAACTGGCATTATACTTTATCTTAGCCAAAATGCCAAGGAAAGACAAGCTCTTATTAGGTCAATAAAACTGAATAGTTAAATATTCTTACATAATAGAGTTGAGTACTGTAGTGTATGGACCAAAACAGTCCAGCAGATCAGCTCCCATTGCCATACATAATTTGAAATTTGTTAAAAGTCAAAACTAACCCTGCATTGTATCCCAAAGCGCAAAAGATTTTGGTTTATTTAAATAAAAAGACATTTCCAAGCCTCAGTACTTCTGGGTACGAGGCAGGCATGTAGGTGACCGTTCCATATACCTTGAGAAAGACTGCTCTTTGCTATTTCAGCATAGACACTGGATGTAAGAAATAAATAAACCTCACCAGCAAACCTTTCTCTTGGAAGATTTCCAACTGAGTTGTACAGATCAGATTGCTATAGCTGAGATTCATCATCTGAATTTTCGGGCACTTACCTGAACCAAGTCTTTTAAGGCAAACTCATCACTAGTTTAAACATATTTGATGGCCTTTGTATGTAATGTGTGATGTTCATCTGAAAAGTGATCCTTGGTAAAAGTTGCATTGTGGAATACCACGTATACTGTATCTCAGGGATTTCTACATCAAATTTGCTGAGTTTACAAGTAAAAGAATATCAGTCCTGTGATTGAAAATTAAGATGTGATTTTTTTATTTCATCACTATCTGTCTCTAATGGTGTGTTATAGGTGTAATTAAAATGACACTAAAGTATGTATCTCCACAAAGTGCTCCCCACCATGTGTTTATTAGTCACTTGTCAGAGGCAAACCACCCATTAAGGTTATTCAAACAAAAGTTCAGACAATTAATTCAGGGAAGTCCTATGACCTGTTTATAGAGGAGGTCAGACTAGATGATCATCATGGTCCTGTTGCCGGCACAGAGTGCCCGAGGACAGCAACAGCGGGGTTCGTTGCCCGGTGTGCTTCGCGCCAATAAACACATCAGGGTGGAGAAGCAATCAAAGTTTATTTGGGATCCCAAAGCGGTGCTAGGAGACAGGCACGTCTCAGATCAAGCACACTATCATAAGCAGTTTTTCTTTCTTCTTATACATTTTTGCAGCTAAGCCTCACCCCCCCCTTCCCCCTCTACCCCTCCCTTTCTCCCCCCCCCCATTCCTCCCTCTACCCCTCCCGTCCCTGGTAATAGTTACTAAGCAAATAGCAATTAACTGCTTAAATGTAAGTCATTCTTGGCAGCTATAAGCCTAGCTTGTTAGTAACTTCTTTAAACCGTTATCTTGTCCTTTTCCCCTTTGAACTGTTGTTTTCCCTTCAGCCAGAAACATGCAGGCCTCATTATTACCGCTTGATACCGGTGTGAGCAGGGGCTTGCACACAGATAACTGGTTGCTTACATATTCCAATTGCACCTGGCTCGTGAGGTCGATTAGAGTTTAAACATGGGAGAAGTTTGGTTCTTTTGGGCCTAGTGCAGGAAGGCTTCATTGACACTAGTGGCCTTCCACCCTCCCGAGTTACCTAGGGTTATGCCTAGTGACACCAGCACCAACAGTCCCTTCTGGCTTGATGATCTATGAAAACAGAGACATTTAAACTAAAACCATATTGTAGCTCTTAATTTGTCCCACTACACGTTAATATCACAGGAGGCTATGTGCCGGCTATGTGCCACCTATGCTGTAAGCAGTATGTAGGTCCCAAGGGAAGAAAGAAGCAGAACTTTGTCAGGCCTCTTGCTTTATGTGCTTTTACTGAGAGACCTTGTGCGTAAGGATACATCTTGACATTCCCTATTCTTTGTTGAATGGTGTAAGGGCTTTGGAGTTTATTTAAATTGGAGCATTTGTTTTGTTTAAAGCTTGTAAGACCATTTTGATAATTTAAAAGAAATGCTACATCAGCATATACACCCAGAATTGGTAAATCTCTTTTTACAGTAAATGTGAAATCCTACAATTCTGACTAACTGCCTTTTTTCCCCCCCTTGATACTCACTCTGTTTATTCCCAAGGTGACCTGGTAATTTAACTCAGCTCCCCCTACCCTCTTGAGCAGTTGGGTTGACTTGCAGAGAAGATCTAGACCAGCATCTTTACCTTTGTGCAATTCAAAGTTGCAGTTAATGACATCGCCATGATCACTGAACACTGGAACAAAAAAGCTATTCTTCATGGAAAATTAGAACCACACATCATGCTTTAAAAAAACCCAACAACCCTGATAAAAAACAAACTCTGGAAGCCTCTGATTATGGGGGAAGATAAAGAAGATACAATAATGCATTTCCCAGAATGACAGCTAGTGATATCTGCAAACGGCCTTCACAAGAAGAAAGAAAGCACACTGCTCCAATCAATACACTGATAGTCTGTAATGTAAAGATTAAGATCAGAATATTTAAAAATTTAATACTTGGCCTCTTCATATAGCACTTTGGAAGTCAATATCTTTAGAAACCTGGTCCATTTCCCTGCTTTGAAAGCATTATATATTTAAGGTTCCTAAATAATTCATCCAGTCCATGCGATTAAAAATGTAAAAAGTAAGTCCATCCATTATCTTCTGCAGCTGCTGCCTGGATATTAGTTTTTCTAACGGCTCAGTATTCTTTCTTCCTATGCTTAATTGAGACTTAAATGGATACATTAAAGGAAGAGAGCATAAACTCCGCCCATCTACTAAAATCAAAAGGACACTTACTGTTCCTCGGAGGATACCACATATGCAAATATACACACACACACACATCTCCAATATTTACACTTAATATGCCCTTTAAAATGAGATTATTCCAACATCAAAAGTTATTTTGATTTAAGGGGGGAAAGCCAGCATTATGATTTACTGTATTCACCTTTACTGTCACTTCCACAGTATTGAAATGTGCATATTATGAGGAGTTAGGCATACAGGGCTGTATCCGCTTGATTTACGTAATTAAAGTTAATGAGACTACTCCTGTGACGAAGGCAAGCAGGGTTTGTCCAAAATGTATAAACTCGGAGGACAGGGATCTTGACTTCTTGTTTGTTTGTAAAGCACCTAGCACTCCTTAGGTGTTGCTAAAAGTGATAAAATATTATGATATATTATTTTAAAAACTCATTTCCTGTGCTCATCTCCTACCTGTTCCCTTCTTAGAAGTCACATAAAACTGAACTGCACAGCTACTTTCAAAAAAAAATAGTTTGTAAGTTCCAAATTAATTCTCAGGATAGAAGTGCAGCCTTGAAATTAAAAATATATGTAAATGTAAATACATTGACATTTGAAATAAAATGTGTGCGGCTGGCAAATCAGTTCTCCCTTCACTCACCTGCCAAGTTCATGGTTCTGTGTTTCCTTTTGCAACAGCTGAGGCTTCAACATCACCACGTAAACCAGTGAAGAGAAATCATCCAGGGAAAATGTTCCCTCTGCTCTTTTAGCTGGTTGCAATCTCAGATGGAGGTGGGAGGAAATGATTTCAGATTGTTGGTGCTAAAGTAAAAATATTAGAGCTGGATAAGAAAAAAAATGCTTTTAAAATGTTGTCCATAAAAAAGCACACTTTTTTTATACAAAATGTAAGAAAAATGTTCCAGTTTTTGACCAGTTATAATAAATGCATGTGTAATTTTTGTCCACGGTATATAGAGCTGCATTGTGCCTTGAATGCACAGCCCTGCATTTGGGAGTGGGCCACCACGCAGCAAGAACCACAGTTGGGATTCTTAGCGTGTGCTCCACAGTGCGAGAGACATAGCCCTAATTTCACTCTATCCACTGTTGGGGGAATTTAGTGCTGCTGCACACCCAAGCTATTTGTCTTCCTTCACCCGTGCATGGGATCAGCTCACAGTCTGGCTGATATTTTATTAGCATCAATTCTTGCTCCTCTTGAAGTCATGGGAGTTCTGCCATTAGCTTCAATGGCTCTTGTCAATTTTTGTTTTGAAATGTTTTCAGAAGAACAGCGTTCTCCATTCACCTGTTAAGCAGCTCTTTTAGCAAATTAGCTTCACCGTTCATTTTTGGAGTATGGTATGCGCTGTATTATTTTGCTTCTTTTGAAATCAGTGGCTCATAGGAGTTTGGGGGATCGCAAGGAAAGAGTGAATTCCAAGCCCAAGAAACCTGCCCCAAGAAAATCCGACTGCCAGCCCTTTCAGACAAGGAGATTGTTAGCTCATATGAGTCAACCAAGTTTATCTGCTGCGGTATTACATAGGGAAAGAGGAGTTCTCTCGAGTAGTAATGATTAGAAACATGGGTTCTTTATAGGTCAAACCCAGTGCCTTCAGCTTCATCTGGAAAACATTTGGTAGCTAAGGAAACTATATCATAGAGAACAGGCATGATGTGCCCCGATGGAAAATACTATTTTGTAAACCGGCAGACACATTCTGTGCTAGGTGTAATTTCTGAATGGTTTTTAAGGCCATGCAGAACACATTGCAATAAGGCAATGATCCGGTCACGCTCGTGCAGAATGTGTTGCAGTAAATCTGTGTTAAGGGTATGCTTATGCAGAGGCTATTACAGTAATGCAATGTTGAGATGAGAAAGGCTTGGATAATTGGGGTGAAGTCACCATTCTGAAGAAAAGGCTGCAGCCTTTTTTAAGAGCAGATGTTAAAAAGCACGAGTAGCAAGCACTTATACCTGAATATTCAGAAACAGCTGACCCTTAGAAGGGAGTATGGCCCACCATTCATCACTATTAGGAGTTTTGATAAAATCGACTCCATTTCTTCCCCCATTCTAATCAGAATCATCTCAGTTTCACCTGGGATGAG
The DNA here is from genome assembly GCF_002925995.2 of Terrapene triunguis. Lineage (NCBI taxonomy): Eukaryota > Metazoa > Chordata > Testudines > Emydidae > Terrapene > Terrapene triunguis. The sequence goes on from NW_020699373.1 coordinate 4,086,566, forward strand.
TCTCAGCCAGCCCTTGTCCATGGTCCACTCTCTGTTAAACACAGGTTAAATCACTGTCAGTTTCATAAGAGAGGGAAATATAAAGCAGGGTGACATCAGAATCCCATTGCTATATATGATGGGACAACTGTGGCAATGAAAATGATCCAGACAAGGGTTTGACGGCACCCTTTGCAACAATGATCATGTACACATGTCCAATTACTTTATGTAAATGTGATAAGACACAAATAAATGTAAACTCGGCGCTCGCTGATGTCTTACAGTAGCTTCTCTTTATAGTAATGATGCCTCAAATAAGTCTTGTATGCCCCCGCCCCCCAAAGAAAGGGTTTTAAAAGTTGTGTAATTGCTTAATTAGTCTCGTTTTCTTCCCTTGAGCGATTTAAACTCCCACGGGCTTCTTCAGGCTCTCTCCTTATTTATAAGCCGTGCTGATCCAGTCAGGGAACACAAAAATACCATGTGATTTATGGAACCAACCACAACTAGCCAACACAGCTTCAATTTTGAACATTGAATACTAATAGTGAACTGTTTATGATCATAAATGTATAAATATCTTCTGTCTGTGTGTTCCACTCAATGCATCTGAAGAAGTGAGCTGTAGCCCACGAAAGCTTATGCTGAAATAAATTTGTTAGTCTCTAAGGTGCCACAAGTACTCCTGTTCTGTTTATGATCAGTCCACCCAAAAAATCAGGTGACTTAGTTTAACAAATAGTTTCAGGGAAATTGCGATCTGTTCGGTCATTCCACAAGCATAAAGCAAGGCTAAATTCATTGAGTACGTTATCCACTGTGAATTATTTACTCAACTGTAATAAACAATAGATTAATCCCCTCTTCCTCTAGTCATAGCTCACTTCTAGATTTGTCTCTTGTACATAGTTTAAATAATCTCCTCTCAGGAGTTACATTTGCTGCCCTTTGGGAGCTGTGAGTTAGGGCTACACAGAGACATGAATGCATTACTAAATAGCTTGAAAATTCCCTTCTTCCCATCACTGCTATTCCTGCAAATGCCTTTTCCCCTTTGTGTTTGCTAACTAGGTTTTATTTAATAACCTATAAAGTAATGAGATGGAAATGCTTGCTGGAGTGGTAGACTGAACACTAGGAGGAGAGGTCTGCTTTGTCCTTCAAAATCAAGCTGCAATAGGATCTGACTCATTCTGCAACTGTGGCATGTATTTTAAATCAATTACTAATAATGAAATCAGATCACAGTTCTGTGCCATCACAAAGAACATTCACCTCTGACCTTTCCGGACCAGATGTAACAATCACCTACCGTATGACCAATGTGTAACCATTGTCTGAAATCTGTGTGTTCCTTTAAAATGCCCTCCACCCCCGCAGTTACTTCTTATTTCTTCAGCCTCTTAGTCGAGCTTTAAATATTTTCTTTTTGCAATCAGTGATGTGCTGCCAATATTTTAAGATACATACATACATACATAAAAATAAAATAAATTCTGCTTTAACATTTTCATTTACCTTCCATCAAAAATAATCACTCACTATTTTTTCCTCCCCTCACAGCTGCTCGGTCTCCCCTCCTCTGGAACAGTTTTGAAAATTCAGGCCTTAAACTAATCTGTGCCTCAGTTTCTCTATTCATAGAGTCAGAGAGTTTTAAGCCATAAGGGACTATTGTATCACCTAGTCAAACTGCCTGTGTAAAACAGACCATATACTTTCATCCAGTTAAACCTGTATTAATCCCATTAATATGCCCATCTGTATAATAATGCCTGCCTGCATCACAGGGGTACTGAGGCACACTTCTAAAGCATTTTGAAATCTTCTAATTGATGGTGCCACAGAAGTGTAAAGTATAATTATTATTTCAACCAAGAAGATTACAAGATTAGTAAATAAACTAATGAAATCTGTTTGGTGACTGAGGCATTTTTGATATTAGAATTATATGAACTAATTATTCAACTGTTTTCAAAATAATGCTATACAAACCTTAATTGGTTCTGATCAGAAGTGAGTAAAAGGGCAGTTTAAAAAAAGTCATGCTACTTAAATTAGCATTAATATTTTTTTCATCTACGCACAACTTAGCTATATCAGTCCTGTAGATCTTAATGCACACACTGATACAAATAATATTCCTGCATGAGTTAATTTTCTTTTTAAGTCATAAATCCTTATCAGAACCTGAAATTGTTGTGTTTTGTCTGAACATAGAAATTGCCATCCCAGATCAGAACAGTGCTCCAACTAGTCTGTTATCCCCTCTCCAAGAGTTGTCAGAATTAGATGCTTGAAAGAGAGAGTTGCAAAGAAAAAATAACTTATCCACAGCATCGGTGGATTTCTTCCTACCCAGCAGCAGTTAGTGGGGTTTACAACCCATATTGGTTTGTTTTATTCTATCTGATATGACTGTAGATGTTCTCATTTTCTATGTAAATGTCTAATCTTTTTTTATTAATTCTACTAAGTTATTGGTCTAAATGCTATCTTGTAGCAATGAGTTCCAGAGATTAATAATGCACTGTGTTAAAATGTACTTTTATCATATACATTCCTTTTAAATGTATTCCCTTTCACTGGATATCCCCTGGTTCTTGTATAAAGATAACTTAAAATTAAAACTACCCAATTTACTTTCTCTGTATCATTCTGTATACCTCTATTGTATGGACTCTTATTTATCTTAGCTACCAAACAGTCCCAGACTTTCTCACTTCATACCATCTTTTCCGCATCTCCAAAGATTGTGTCTGGACCTCTCCTTCTATTTTTATTATCCAAATTTATCCGAAATTTGGCTCAGTTCTAGTTCTGAAATTTGTGTTGGTTTCATTTTGATAAACATCTGAAAGGGTAGCCAAAAGTTGTCAGGATCTTTGAGGATCCCCTTTCCATATGTCCCAGTTCCTTTCCTCACTACAAAACCCATTTTCCTTCCACAAGCATTAGCCCCCTGCATCCCTCAGCTGCTTTTGGCATAATGTTTTGCATATGATACCTCTGACCTAATGTACTAGATTCTCATTCCTAGAAGACCCAGTGGTATTTCTGGTAGTACCTTCACACTATGACAGAATTAGCATTTCCAGCACTGTAATGACATCCTTGGCAATAAGATCTTCTGGGAATATTTTATCTACTATTTACTGAGCACCAACCTTGAGGGAAAACACAGGGCCAAATCCTCAGCTAGTATAACTCAGCCAAGCTCCATTGGCTTTTAATGGAGGCGTGTTGATTTACACCAGCTGAGGAACTGGCCCACAGTCTCTGCCCCAAGTGACTAACCCAAACAAATCACAGTATGGTTGGAACAGGGCAACAGTACAATGAGGCAAGTGGTGCTCTGGGTTGCAGAATATCATCCAATACCGTGGGGGCCTTAGACTCATACATCCAGGGGTTCCGTGACTCAATCAAGAGGTGGAGATGAGGGGACTGGGCAGAGGGCCACTCTCATCTTTCCTCCCCTCCCTCCCCAAAAAGCATGGCCATCCTGACCCTATCTAGAGGTGGGGGTGGTGGTTGTCATTATCTGTTTATTTATTCATAGTGCTTAGGAGCCGCAGGCCCATACCAGGATCCAATTGTGCTAGATGCTGTAAAGAGCTTACAGAGTTCTTCCATGCCTGGAGATGCCAGACAGGGATGCCTGCAAAAATGTGATGTACATAATTGTATTTGGTAGGGTAATGACCCATCAGCTGGCCTGTAAATAGCACGTGCATTTAGAGTAGAGCAGGTCAAATTATAATTTTTAGTGAAGTTAGCCCTTTCTTCTGTTTGTAAATAATTCACAAGTTAATCCTGACTTCTTTGAATCTATGCCAAATATTTTATGCAAACAATGTTCGGCCTCTGGCCCTATGACTCTGCTATTCATTGTTTTTGATTGGTCGCTTAAGTCACGTGATGTTGTTTCTGCTCCCTTGTTCAGAAGGCAGATCTTTTTTTTTTTTTTTAAACCAGGAGTACAGCAAGTAGTGACTTACTAAGAACACATTTCTGGTAAAATTTCCAGACAAATAATCATCGGTGCTAAAATTTGCCATACTTGCAGGATTTGCACGCATTTTCATGAATAAACTGGTAACAATTGCAAACAACATATTATATAGTTAGATGATTTATATTGTCACTAGCAGAGCAAATTCACCATTTTTATTCATATGAAAAGTCCTATCCCTTTTGTGATTGTCACGCTGAAGTGCCTATGTGCAACAAACATCTTACAACGGAGGACCCTCCCTTGGAGAAGCAGGAGTCTTTTCAAACACCCTTTACTCCAGAATAAGAATAAAGTGAAAATACTTTAGGATAAGGTTCCAATATATCAGTTGAGTGCTTTGGAAATTTTTTATCTGATTGGCTGCAACCTTTTCAATATTGGAACATGGTTTTCTTCTGATCTTGCTGAGCCTCTCATATAAAAATTCTAGGCTGTCAAATAAGTGAAATGAAACTGTTAAATATTATTGGCTTCATTTTACAGGAATTTAGGATAGCAAAGAAATACTTGTCAAGTATGTGCACTGAGAATAATAATAGTACCTGCCTTCTTAAGTAGGTTCCATAACTGCGTAATACCCATCCAGGGAATAAAAAGCAAAACTATCCTCCCCAGGAAATGGGCAACACAATTTTGTCCATCCTTTCTTAAAGTTAAAATGCTTCCCTTTAGTATCTTTAAACAAAGTCTCATCTTTTGCTTTCTGCCATTTATACCAGTGGCACAGACCTAGGAGATTTTAACTGAGTTTTTGGATCTGTTTCAAATTTCTTTCAAAGCTAGTTCACGAGCACAATTCACCATAATGAAAAGTAAAAACATGCAAGGAGTTAATCCTTTGTGTCTCATTCTCTTCTTCACCTATCCTTCCTCAACCTCGCACGCCTATGGTCATAGTATTTAAGGGAAGTTCTGTTTTCAGCAAGTTGATTATGAGGACATGTACCATATATTCGTAGAGGCATACAGATGTGCTTTTGTTGGACATATGCTGTAAATCCAGGGGTTCCAGTGATACGCCAGTTATATTTATTCTTTTTTAAAATGGAAAAAGGTTAATTTAATTTCCACCTTTAAAATATTTTGATATCATCGTCACAGGGATTTGAAAGTTCATATTAGCTGATATCCTCTACTCTCTTCTGTGTTACTGAATAACTGTCTTAAGAATGCCATGTTCTGAAATGTTTGATATGGGTTTTTCAGACAGCCATAATTTTAATTTTGGCAAATGACTGCAAGGAGAAACCTGCATTAACTCTACAAAATAATGAAAAAAAAAATACTATGCTGAAAGCCTGATACACATAGCACTGTCTCCACCCACAGTTCAAGTGTGCAGAGCATACAACCTAGGAGGCAATTACATTTCGAGAGTGAAAGCTAGTGTAATTTTGAGAGCACATAACCTGCAGAGAGAAAGAGAGGGTTTCTCAATAACAAAAAGTAGCTGGAGATTTAATATCGAGTGTTAGCCTGAGAGTATGTTTTAGGAATACAACCTGATTTTTAAACTTTTTTACACATTCGTGTCTTATACAAACCTGGCAGGTTTCTGTCAGCGGCTTCAAAGCAGATTAACAGAGGGAGTTTGCTCACCTTTTAATCTCCCGGCGTACTTGTATATTTCTAGCACAGCTCTTTTAGCAATGACCTAAAATTGTCCTTCTCCAGACTTGCTCAATTTTCTTCACATGCCATTACTGAGCTGCCTGTGTAAAGCATAGGGAGTCTGATGGTGTCATCTGGAGTGCAGAGCAAGCAATGGAAGGGCAGATGGGGCACTACCCCAGGATGATAATATTACCTCTCCTCTTACTTCCTCCCAGGAAAAATCCAAACCTATTAACTGAAGATTGGTAGCATAATGTGTTGAAATAAACTGCCCTGTAGAGATACCCAGATACGCAGGCAAGGATCCATTCTAGGGCTGAATTCAGCCAATAAGGGTGCTGCAGAGAAGCAGCGTGGCACTGAGGAGATGCAATCTGTTACGTGTAAACATAATAGGCCAGATCTTTGCACCCACTGCAGCCCCTATGTTACACTCCAGGCAAAGAAAATTTAGCCAGCTACCCGGGGACTCCTACTGTGTAGAAGCAATTCCCAAGTGTAGTAGAGCCATCCTAGTGTTTCCATGCCAGCACACCTCTGCTGGCCTTTGGCACGGGGGTGTTTCTGGCACCTCGCAGAATGGAAGAGGAACAGGCACGCTCTACCTTGGTGTCTAGCGAGGGAAAGAAACAGCACAGTACAGCAGGGCCGCCCAGAAGGGGGGCAAATGAGGCAATTTGCCCCGGGCCCCGCAGGGGCCCCCACGAGAATATAGTGTTCTATAGTATTGCAACTTGTTTTTTATGGAAGGGGCCCCCGAAATTGCTTTGCCCCAGACCTCCTGAATCCTCTGGGCGGCCCTGCAGTACAGAACAACGAGGGAGGTCAGTACAATGCTGCTGATGTTCCAGATGAGGAAACCATTCCTAGTACTTGTAGGCAGATAAAAGAGAGAACCTCTTGATTTGTAGAACTTTGCAGCAAGACATAGCCACTCTGCTGTTAAAGATTACTTGTTGAGGCAAAACATTATCCTAGGCGTGGGAAGGGTTGTCTGAAAGAACAAGTGCAAAATGTTGAGGACGTTATAGCCTCTTAGAAAAGTTGTTATACTGTTTCAAAGATTATTATAATTATTATTGTTTATCTATATTCTGGTAGAACCTAGGAGCGCTAGTCATAGACCATTGTGCTAGATGCTGTGCAAACATAGAACAAAAAAGACAGTCTCTGCCCCAAAAGGGCTTACAATTGAAGTATAAGATGAGACAACAGATGGACAATGAGAGACAACGAGGAAACAATGAGGCAATATTGTTCAGTATGATAGCAGTGAACATAGTACACCAGCTGCATAACTAAGTATTATGCTTAGCGTCCTTTCTTTGGAGAAGAGGAGATTCCTTTAGAGCTAAACCTCCTATGCATTTTATTTGTGCAGTACAAAAAACTCAGGGTGACAGAAGTGGATTTGGAGCAGGATAATGCACCTGATTCTTCTTTGCACAAAGACCTCCTTATATCCCTCTAGCTGCCTGAATACATCTTAAAGTGGAGAGAAATCTAAATTGCTTTAACATTAAGCCCCTTCACACTGCCAGAAGAATGTAAAGGGACTTAGGTCTTGTGTACACATAGAAGTTGCATCACTTTAACTACACTGGTATAGGTCAGCACTACAACCTCACTAGCCTGGACTCAATTACATCAGTGTAAACATCCTTCTATCAGTATAGTATAGGAAGTGGGAAAAGCTATACTGGTATAAAGCATACTGGCATAACTGCTTCACGCTAGCGGCTGTATCAACAGAACTGCATTGGTAAAAAAAATCACATCCCTAACTGACAGTTATACCAGTACAACTTTCAAGTATAGACCAGGCCTTAGTATAAAGGAGAATCAGATCCAATATCTATAAGGAAGAATAGCCATACTTTTAGAATAAGAAGGAACAAGATGTTGAAACAGTAATTAATTCTCTGATTTGTTTTACAGTATTAGCACTACTGTTGAGTACTGTATATAGTAAGTGAGCATCTATGTATTGGATACACTGGCAAGTGACAGGGGGGTGGGAAACAGAGAACATGGAATGGGCAGGATTTTTTTCCTGGGAACTCCTTAATTTCTTCCTCCTTACTAGAGACTGGTACAAGTCATAAAGTTCATAGGTTTTTGGATCTGAGATTTTGGTTCATGGCCTCACTGTTCTCTTCGTGGTGCTTCTTTCTGATGCTCATATGGCATCCTTTAGCAAATTTCATCTATCTCAAATCAATGAGAGCAACAGGCCTCTGTTCTGGATTCTCACTTTATTTGAATTAGACTTAACAAGGGGGGTTGACTTGATGCCCGGTTTCCTGGATTTCTCCCAAGCTCTTCCAGGATATTTTCTATTCAAACTGCTTTCATCAGTTGCAAGAAAATTAAAATCAGGGAGCTGGCTGTCCAAGTTTATTATATGTATCAGATCTCAATAAATTGTTTTGAATACCTGACAGGTTTAGTATATTGAGCTTCATCTCTTACTTTATAAATCCCATAATCATCTGACATGGAAAACAACAAGACAGTGATGCACATGAATTGTGCACCTGTACTGTGACTTTGCTCCCATTTCAACGGAGATAATACTAATACCAATACTTAGCTCCAGGGCTGCCCACGGGGGGTGGGAGGGGGGCAAGTGGGGGCAATTTGCCCCACAGGGGCCCCCACAAGAATATAGTATTCTATAGTATTGCAACTTTTTTTATGGAAGGGGCCCCTGAAATTACTTTGCCGCAGGCCCCCTGAATCCTCTGGGCAGCCCTGCTTAGCTCTTAGATAGCACTTTTCATCTCAAAGTAGTTTACAAAGGAGTATATCATCATCTCAGTTTTACAGATGGGGAAACTGAAGCAAGGAGACGTGAAGTGGCTTAGCCAAGGTCACACAGCAGGTCAGTCTTCTTGGCATATGCTCAACGTGCTTCAGGGGGCATGTGACCAGGATTCATTGAATTTGGTCTGCTGGTTGGATCATTAGCTTCCCCAGTCCAAGCCAGGCACTGATGGGGAGCATGACATGAACGCTGAACCATGCTTCCCAGCAGGTCAGGAGCAGAGCCAGAAAAAAAATCTTAGAACTCCTGAGTCCTACTTTAGTGACTATTCTATTAGACTATTCTGCCCCCTATCTTGGAAAACATGATATCTCCGCAAACCATTCCTAAGTATGTGCATTGAAATAATTCTAAGTCTGAATCCTTCCTGAATGGTGAGATGTTGCTTGGGGCATGAGCAAGGCTTGGACATCCTGTCTGCTGGAATGGCCACCTTGCTGTGTTTCGAGAGCTAACTCTTTCACAAGGATAGACTGTTGGCCCCATCACTCAAAACACAACCTAGACAGCTAGTGGACTTCTTTTCCTCTGGTCCCTACCCTTTGACTTGTCCAGCTTGGGTGGCCCTACCAGGAGTTAAAACTATCACCAGCATAACGTGCAAGCCTTCCCACTGCCTCTAGGTGCGGTCCTCAGGGGAGAATGGAAACAATTGGTTATCTAATTACACTTATTAAGTATACCAATAATTTGTGTCCCCACAATAGCATGAACTTGATAGGAGACATTAACCATGCAACGGTTAATGAAAGAGGGCAATATGAATAATTCAGTTATTTTCTGAATTGTGGCTATAAGCTATAGACCCAATCCTAAATCTGGCTTGGTTAACCAGTGTGTAGAATTCCATCTATGAAGGAGAATAGTTGGGTAACATGGAACTTCTAGAACTACTTCTAGGCAACACCTCTCTTGGTCACTGGTTCTTAGGGCAGGCTAGGTGCCTGAATAGCCCCTCTGTTACAAAGCAAGCACTCCTCAGCCCCAGCTCAGGATCTCATCCTATATCTGCAGTGCACATGCCTTATCTAATAAGTTGTATTTAGTTGTAAGTGTGTGGAAAAGACGTTTTCTATCATTTTGATGTTTCACAATGGTCTTGAGTTCCAGGTGATTGGATGTTAGTGCTAGTGAACACACACAACCCATTAAAAACAGGTGCCGTGATGAACTGAGTGTGCAAGTCATTTCCATGCAGTTTGACATGACTGATCGTGCGCACGTATTTGGGGAACAACTCTGCTGTGTTCAGAAATGAGAACCTGGTGACCACCATGTTCAAGGATGTGGGGATTTTACACAGAGAAATTGTCTGCAAATGTAGTTGTCTCCGTAGGCTAATTCAGAGAGCCGCACATTTTAGTGCTGCAGGCAATTGTGATTTTATTTCACAACGGTGACTGCTGTATTAGAATGTGTCTGGAACACTGTCAAACAATGGTTATATTAGGCCTTGTCTACAGTGGTGAGTTTCTGTGCAGTAAAGCAGCTTTCTGTGGTGTAACTCCCGAAGTGTACACACTGCCAAGCCACTTAGTGTGCAGAAACTCCTCAGTTGCAGCATTGCAAAAAAAACCACCTCAACAAGAGTCGTAAGCCTTACAGCGCAGAGGGTCCAGCGCTGTATTACATTACAGCACAGAAAGCAGAGAGCCCAGGGAGGGAGGTGGGGGCTGATGTCAGGGTTTCCCCCTCCCCCTGCCTCAGGACTGGTTGCTTCCTGCCACTGTCTGAACTTACAAGACAGCATGCTGACACACTCTCTGTCCCCCAAAACACGCTGTCTCTCCTCCCCCACTCCATACACACAGACACTCTCCCTGTCACACACTCTGCCCCCTCCTACTTCAGTTGAAAAGCAGCTGGCAATGTAGTAGGATGCCCATGGAACAATGGGATTGGGAAACCTGCATCATGTGACACTGTGCCTGCCCCATGAGGCATTGCAAACCCTTCCCAAAGCACCTGCGGCCAGTTGAACAGTGGGATAGCTACCACAATGCACTGCTGTCTTTGCCGTTGCAAGAGCTGCTAATGTGGATGCGCTCCACCATCACAAGGAGCACAGTGTGGACACGCAACAGCGGTTTAATTCCAGCGCTTTAATAAAAGTGGTATAACTTGTTACGCAGAAACTTGCCAGTGTAGACATACCCTTAGACTGTTTATCCACCCTGAACAGTGCGCTATGTATCTTGCCTGTGCGAGGGATTGTATAATTTTTGTATGCAGAGCCATACAAATTAGAATCTTGTTCTGTACTCTCAACATTAAAAAAATGAAAGCTTAAACATATCTTCGTAAAAGCAAATTGTTCCTGGTGCCCTCATAATTCAAGAAAGAAAAAGTGCCACTTTATTTCCATTAATTTATATCATGAGCTTATCATTTTGATAGATCATCCTGTGTAAGAGTGGAGTGTGGGGGCCTTTGTACCAGATTCCACAAATACGTTTGATTATTTACTACTTGTAACTCCAGCTCGCCTGTGCTTGTGAGCTGCTCCTTAATATTGTCTGGGCTCCTTTGCCATCCCTGAAAACTGTTCCCTTGCACACCTGCACCATTTTCTCTTCCAGACGGCCTCTAGTTGTTCTTGCTATGTATCGATTGGAGCTGTCTATATAAAGCCTCACAGAGGAGCATTTATTGTACACTACATTTCAAAATCTCTGATGTGCTGCAAGGGGGATTTATGTCAGTAAAATACAGACAGGCCACAACCAATCTCTCCTAGGTGGCACATAGTGTGCTGCAAGGCAAACAAAAGGATGGTGAGGATAGATTGCTAGTCTGGTTCAGACAATACTGCCAAGCCTACAGCTCCAGGGGTCCTTGGGTCATAGGGCCCTCACACCACAAGAGGCATATTGATATATTAGTGGGATGTTTACTAATCAGGCTGCAATACTGCATGGTGTGGGGTATGAGTTGTTTTGTGTCAACAGAGATCTGTGGTGATAACCTGAAGCCCCTTGGGAATCATAGTGTTTCCCCCTTCGTTGGCTGTGGAACATCAGATATCCTCCTTACCTCTCCTTCCCCTCAATCCCTTTTTGATTTAACAGGAAACCCCCCTCCATTATATACCCCATAATTCCTTATAGAAACACTTAAGAGTTCTGGACACATTCTCTCTAGATACCCTTCCCTGTGGAATAGAACCTAGGAGAACAGTTTGGGGCAAGTAGAAGGGAGAAATTAGCACATTAGATCCTGGGCCTTGTAGTGGAGGGGTGGCAAAGTGAAATGGGAATGGCTTTGCAGATCACCACAGTCTTAGTTGAACTGGCCCTGACAGGTCAGGAAATGGAGGCAGCAATCTTTGTGTACCTGAATGGTGTTGGAAGGAACACATAATTCATTCAATTCACACAATCAGCAGTTTGAGGGGTGGAAACTGCAGGCAAGGGATAGAGACTTCTGCCTTAACAAAGGGACTTTTCCAAATTAAATACTACACAGAACAACCTTATCCTTTTCTTGATTAATTTATTTAGTACATGCAGGCCTTAGAAAAACACTATATTATTTAATTTTGTGAGACAGCTGGCTTTCCATTTGTGTTATAAACAATAGGTTGAACCTAGTATTTTATGCAGAGAAGGACCAGTGTTGAGGGGGAGGGAAGTAAGGGTACTGTTGCAAAAAAAAAAAGAAAACATAATTCTGGGATGTATTAGCAGGAGTTTTGTAAGGAAGACACGAGAGGTAATTCTTCCACTCTATTCCGTGCTGATTAGGCCTCAACTGGAGTATTGTGTCCAGTTCTGGGCATCACATTTCAGGAAAGATGTGGAAATTTTTGAGAAAGTCCAGAGAAGAGCAACAAAAATTATTAAAGGCCTAGAAAACATGACCTATGAGGGATGATTGAAAAAATTGTGTTTGGTTTAGTCTGGAGAAGAGAAGACTGAGAGGGGACATAATAACAGTTTTCAAGTACATAAAAGGTTGTTACGAGGAGGAGGGAGGTAAATTGTTCTTCTTAACCCTGGGGATAGGACAAGAAGCAATGGGCTTAAATTGCAGCAAGGGAGGTTTAGGTTGGACATTAGGAAAAACTTCCTGTCAGGGTGGTTAAGCACTGGAATAAATTGCCTAGGGAGGTTGTAGAATCTCCATCATTGGAGATTTTTAAGAGTAGGTTAGGCAAACACCTGTCAGGAATGGTCTAGCTAATACTTAGTCCTGCTTGGAGTGCAGGGGACTGGACCAGATGACCTATCGAGATACCTTCCAGTCCTACGATTCTGTGATTGATTACAAATCAGTAGGGGTGATACTAAACTTCTGAGAATTATATGATTCAATAATCAGCGTTATCTGGTGCTGTGATGTTTTTGCTTTACACTTATTGTGCAGCAATACACAACAATAAGAATGGCAGTGCCCACTTGTCTGTTAGAGCCAATTTGTACGCTTCATCAAGCCATAAGCTGTTTCATAAATGACCTCTTCTGCCACATTGGACCTTTATTAAAATTTAAAGGGATCATTTTTGTTTTGCACTTAAGAATATTTGGGTACAAGACCTTACTAACAGAGTAGATTAATCAAATATAGTAGATAATATAATCATAATGTGATGACTGATGGTATAGTCAGAATTTATTGAGTGTACATTTTAATGATATCAAGGAGAACTTTTTATTTAATTAAAGTCAGTAAGTGGCTAAAACTGCTTTCAGTGTTCTTTTGGACAGTAAGTAGGGCAAATATTACTGGAAGCAAGTGTACGTGAAAAATAGTTTTATAAACTAGTAGAAGCTAACACACTGATGTTAAATTATGGAGTTATCAGAAAGATTTCAGCATTCACTATCTAGGTTGTTATGTCACAACTACTACCACAGAGTGAGAGTACCTTACAAATTTTAGAAAATAAAATAGCATCTTTTGCTTGCCTTTCCCTTCATGGGAGGAGTAACTTGCATGTTTTGACTGTAGTATGTTTTAAATTAAAGCGATCTTTGAATTATGGAAGGAATTATTGGAGAAATAAATGTTGTACTTGAGTCCTGATTCAGCATTATACTTAATTACATTACTATGTGCCTAGTTCTAAGCATGCCAGTAATCCCACTGAAGGGCCTTAATTCTGAAAGTGGAGAGGTTTGGTCACTTCTATCTCTTGTGGTCGTGAGTTCCACTCTCTTGGTGCAGTTGTTGAGAAAGTTCTTTGCCAGCACGCAGAGGCCTTCCTCTACTAGAGAGTCAAAAAACTCATTGTTCCAATAAATAAATTAATGGAGATGTCCTATCTCCTAGAACTGGAAGGGTCCTTGAAAAGTCATTGAGTCCAGCCCCCTGCCTTCACTAGCAGGACCAAGTACTGATTGTGCCCCAGATCCCTAAGTGGCCCCCTCAAGGATTGAACTCACAACCCTGGGTTTAGCATGCCAATGCTCAAACCACTGAGCTATTCCTCCCCTGAACATGTCAGGAGTGGGATTTGAACCCACATCTCCATTCAGCAACCAGAACACCCAGTTGAGGGGAAGATAGAGCCTTGAGTCTGGCACCTTAGACCACTCGGCCATCCTGACAATGAAGCATAGCTGTGTGGCATGTGTGGCTATTGTCATGGAGGAGAAGTAACAAAGGGCCAAATCCATGGAAGGCCTTGAATTTCAAGATTGGGGTCAGTGCAGAGAGTGGTGCACTGGGCTGATGTGCTCACTGCAACTTGTGTTGTTCAGCAGGTAGCCTACTGCATTCTGTATCAGTTTGATTTGTTGAGGGGAAGAAAGAGTGAGGCAGGCCTGGAGAGAGGGGGAAGGTTTTAGCTTCTGAACATTGTATAACAATCTGAATTTTTAGATACTTAACTCAAATGAATCTATCAATAGTTTTTGTTTTTGTTAGGGGGCAGGAAGAGAATATAGCGACTAACTTCAAGGCAGTTACACCAGGGATGGATTTGTCTCTTTCTTTATTTTACCTTTCAGCTATTACACTGTTAGTTATTACTTAGCTGATCTTTTTACATATAAATGCGTTGGGTGTTTTGAATGGAATCATTTCACTCTGTGGATATGATTGGTATTTGAATTTATTAGTATCCTTTTGTGAGTTACTGTGTAATCTTTTCTGTGTATTTCTTCTTCTCCTACTGATTGGAATTTATCACAAAACAATAAATAAAATGATATGCAATAACAGGAAACAGTATACAGATAATTGATATTTAGAGCCTTTCCTTCTCTTCCCTCCTGGAGAGGACAAAGCTTAATCACAATAATTTTTTTATCACCTTATTTCTAGAAAGTCCATGTTTTGTGGGAGGGCAGGGAAGAAAACTATAAACCAGTTGTGTGATTTGCCCGCCCCGGATTGTATGAATATCTGTTACTTTAACTTGAGAGGTTTCACATCACAAAGCAATAATTAGGTAAATTCTGCCCACTCTGGGTGTTGCAGCATGTAAGATACCCATATGATTACCCACTGTTTTTAAAATCCTGTAAGAGAGAGATTGCTAATACTATGGGCCAGTGGTTCTCAACCCGTAGCCCATGGGCCACTTGGGGCCCAATCATCACACAGCTGTGGTCCATTTGACATCCTCAGGCCCATAGAGGTAGTGTATATATTGTGTGGATGTGGCCCACATAATGCATAGAGAGTTGCATATGTGGCCCACAATGGTAAATAAGTTGAGAACCACTGGTATGGGCTTTTGATGTTTGATCTAAATTATCTGGGTAAGCTAAAGCAGAGAGGAAATTGAGATAATTCAAGCATTTCAGTACCGTTTAGGGTGACCAGGTGTCTGGTTTTCTACCGGAACACCCAGTCGAAAAGGGACCCTGGCCGCTCCAGTCAGCACCGGCGATGGGGCCGTTAAAAGTCCGGTCAGCAGTGATGTGGAGCTAAGGCTGGCTATCCCCTACCCGTCCTGGCGCCGCACTGCGTCCCGGAAGTGGCCAACAGGTCCGGTTTCCATAGGCGCCAACTTCTACTCACGCCAGTGGGTGCTCAACCCCCCTCTGGCCCCGGCCCCACCCCGACTCCACCCCTGCCCTGCCCCCATTCCAACCCCTTCCCCAAAGTTCCCACCCCAAATCCGCCCCCTCCCTGCCCCTATTCCGACTCCTTCCCCAAATCCCCGCCCAGGCTCCGCCTCTTCCCTGCCTCCTCCCCTGAGTGCACCACGTTCCCGCTCTTTCCCCCTCCCTCCGGGATCTTGCTATGCCACCAAACAGCTGGTTGGTGTTTTTTCCTGTGGGTGCTTCAGTCTTGGAGCACCCACGGAGTCGGCGCCTATGCCGGCTTCTAGGCAGGAGGAGGAGGGGACACTGTGGCCAATGGGAGCTGTGGGTGGCGGTGCCTACGGGTGAGGTAAGCACTCCAACCCCTTAGCCCTGAGCCCCCCCAACCCGAGAGCCCCCTCCTGCACCCCAAACCCCTCATCCCCTGGCCCCTCCCTAGAGCCTGCACCCCCAGATGGAGCCCTCACCCCCCTGACCTCCAACCCCCTGCCTCAACCCACAGCCCCCTCCCATACCCTGAACCCCTCTACCCCACCCCCCCAGCCTGGAGCCCCCTCCTGCACCCCAAACCCCTTATCCCTGGCCCCACCCCAGAGCCTGCACCCCCAGACGGAGCCCTCATCCCCTCCTGCACCCCAACCCCTGCCCAACCCGGAGCCCCCTCCTGCACCCTGAACCCCTCATTTCTGGCACCACCCTGGATCCCGCACAGCCAGTTAGAGCCCTCACCCCCTCCCACATCCCAACCCCCTGCCCCAGCCCAGTGAAAGTGAATGAGAATGGGGGAGAGTGAGCCACTGAGGGAGGGGGGAATATAGTGAGTGGGGGGAAGGGCCTTGGGGAAGGGGCAGGGGGCATGGGTTAGGGGAAGGGGTGGGCTAGGGTGTTTGGTTTTGTGTGATTAGAAAGTTGGCAACCCTAGTGCTGTTCAGAAGCTACTCTATTATGTCATATAAGATTTAAATGATTAAAGTCTTCCTGTATAGACATGAAAATGCTTTTGCATATTTTTCTTCTGAAGATGCGAGGTTATGTATTGTATGCTGTTTGGGATCGGTATAGTTTCTGCAACTACATTATACATTCACAGATTTTTAAAGGCAGAAGGGACTGTTATGATATGTAGTTTGACCTCCTGTATAACACAGGTCGTAGAATGTCAACAAATGATTCCTGCATCAAGCCCATAACTTCTGGTTGAGTTAGAACATATCTTTTAGAGAGACAACCAATCTCGAGTCAAAGATTTCAAGTGACAGGCACAATCCACAACATCCTTTGGAAAGTTGCTCCCATGCTTAATTACTCTCACTTTGAAAAATGTTCATCTTATTCCCACTCTGAATTTGTCAAGCATCAACCTCCAGCATTTGACTCTTGTTCAGCATTTGTCTGCTAAATTTGAGTCCTCTATTCTCAGTAGATACATTTAAAGTTTTTTCAAGTTACCTTTTAATTTTCTCCTCCATAAGCTAAATAGATTGAGACAACATTGGACAACACACTTGCCCAGAGAGTCTTGAAAACATGAACCACAAACAGGTAAGTGATGCAGTGATGTCTGCCTGCATTTTCAGAACTTCAAATCATAGCTCCAAGGGGTGTGACCTGCCTCATTCATTTCAGTGGGTGCTAGCTCAGCTGCCAACAATAATACTTAAAATATCTACATTAAAACTAATTCACTATCAAACCATGTAAGAAAGGAGAGGGAGGATCATCTTGGATCGTATTATGAAGATCTGCACAATCTAATGTGGCAGCCCATTTTGTCCTCACAAGTGAGTGAGCTTGGGAGATATTGCCACTTTATTTTCCGGCTGGCCAAGAAGGAGCCAAGCCCAAAGAGACCAGTGGGGCATCTAAGCCCCACAAATGGGAGCACAGCTCCTGAAGCCCAGCACAGCAAATTAGCCATTATAAGGGGAAGCTAAACCTGGGGAGCCATGCAGAGCCCAGGAGTGTATTTAGACCTCACTCAGAGGGAGCTGAACCCAGAGAGCATGTGTAGTCATATTTGAAGAACTGTACAATCTGTTCTGGGTGACATTTCCTGTGGGAGGAGCTTATTTTATGGCTGGAGCTTGGGAGATTTCCCTTACTTTTTCCCCCACAAAAAATTAAACTCCTGGAGCTAACTGAATCATCTGCCAGCATGACTCAGAAGTAATTACCCTGACTCTTAATGCAGGATTTTAACATCTTAAGCTAAAGTGACTCAACAGAAGAGCCCAGCAGTTATATAGAGAGACGTAATCTGCTACCCTGTAACACTTGTAAAGGGATACAAATAAAAAAAAAAAAAGAATGGATTGGAGCTATTGGAGTAAATTACTTCAACGGGGTTACATCTGTGTGACTGTGCAGTTTGAGCTAGCGTGTTTAGTGATAATGATTCATAGAGAAGGACAGGAATGGTAGAGACGCTAAAGACTGTTCCTATTTGGGGGTATGAAGATTCCAGAAATGGAGGGGTGGGGGAAAAAAAGGGGGGTCTATTTTATCTGCCCTGCAGACCCTCTTCTCCCCGCCCCCCACCAAAAAATCCAGCAAAACTACCAACATTGGAGCTCAACTCTTTCATCCTTTCATGTCTTGATTGCTAGTCCAAATTGGCTGTATTATCAACAGCATACTTTGCCCCTGCCAGATTACAGACATCGCTGGAATATTTCTCAGAATGCTTGCTCACAATTTGCCCTTTCTAAAATCCTAAATGACCATTCATATTTTACCTTTAGCTACTGTTGTCTGGTTTCGCTTCTCACCTTGTAAAACTCAAAACTGACATGGGAATGGCAATATACTCACTGTATTTGGCACAAACCTAAGAAGAAACAAAGCCCAAATCAGGATTTTGATCAGCCTGGGTTATGAATTATGAGTTTTAATGTAGTTTAAAACTAAGGGCACAAAAAGCCCTCTGTAAACTATACATATATGAATCCCCTACAGCAAGTAACAACTGAATATAAGAATTTTATGCAAAATGAAGACCAAAGATAGCATCTCTATTGGAAAAAATTTCTAAAGCAGAAATAACAAGTTTGAGAAAGGCACAAAAATTAACAGCTCACAAATGGGAAGAAATGAGAGCAGAAAATATCTCTAAACAAATCGCCAAAACTCGAAAGGGTTTCTTAATATCTCTGACAGTGGACTTCACAGAATCCAGACACGTTACTATGAAATTAACTATAATAAATTCCTTTGAATAGTTATAAAATGAAAAGGTAATAATAAAACATGACAATAACTTTATGTCGAAGAACTGAAAATCCAAATTACTGACTTTAATTCTCCAAAATGAATGACCAAAAACGGAACTTAAAAATACAAAAAAGAACTAAGAAAAAAGCCAGAATAAAGAGATGGAAGCCATCCAAAGAGACTACAGATCATAAATGAATGTTTAGCCCCTTTAAAACAAACCAAAGATGAAGTGAGCCTGAGCTAGAAACATCAGGAGCACAGTAGGAAAATAGAGAGCTATACATGTATTTTACTGGCTTATTAACTTGTATAGAGTTAAAACATACAAAAATATCAGCCTCATCAAAACTGACTCTCAGTATTCTTCATAGCCACAATTCCCTAACTTTGGTATCGAAAGCAAGGCACCCAGGTCTCTATTGAGACTGCAAAATAAGCGGCCCCTTCGTAGTTGGCACTGAACATATGCAATTCCCATTCATTTCAATGGAAGCTACATTTGCCCAGCACGTTTGGAAAAGCAGGCAGCTTTCTTTAGGTGCCTAATCTTAGGCACCTAAATTTGCCCTACACTTTTTGGAGAATTTATCTGTTCTAAAACACTAAACAAAGTATAAAACTGAAACATTAGCAAACACTTCTCGCTCAGAAGTCCAACTGAGCAAAAACACTATCAGAGTTATAGAAAATTGCTAGTATGGTAAGATTTTTACACAGCAGTAGTTGGGAGGAGATGCTATTTATTCTCATAAGAGAATGGCAGGCATTATTATGCTTATGAATAAGAAGTGCACAGTTTACATTGGAGCATGCAATCTTCTTATGCTTTGATAGAAGTTTGCTTTATATCTTGTAGACATTGGTGACAACTTCACTATAGACTCTGTTCATCACTTAGCTAACAAACAGAGGAGTTCAGTGAATTATAGAACTCAACAAATAATTTAATTCAGTGAATTTCATCTTTTTTTTCTCTTCACAAATTGTCTGCAAACAGATCCCAAAATTCTCAGATGTGTTCATTATTCTGAATTATTCATGATGGTTTTCCATGGTTCTTCAAATCATTCAGATTGCAAATATTACAATCAAATACACATTTTACAGTTTGCGCTGTGGCTTGTAACTGCTACAAACTGGCCATCAGGAAGTTTAGACTTGAAATTAGATGAAGGTTTCTAACCATCAGAGGAGTGAAGTTCTGGAACAGCCTTCCAAGGGAGCAGTGGAGGCAAAAGACATATCTGGCTTCAAGACTAAGCTTGATAAGTTTATGGAAGGGATGGTATGATGGGATAGCCTAATTTTGGCAATTAATTGATCTTTGACTATTAACGGTAAATATGCCCAATGGCCTGTGATGGGACACTAGATAGGGTGGGATCTGAGTTACTACAGAAAATTCTTTCCGGGGTGCTGGCTGGTGAGTCTTGCCCACATGCTCAGGGTTTAGCTGATCGCCATATTTGGGGTCGGGAAGGAATTTTCCTCCAAGGCAGATTGTCAGAGGCCCTGGGGGTTTTTCGCCTTCCTCTGCAGTGTGGGGCACAGGTCACTGGCTGGAGGATTCTCTGCACCTTGAAGTCTTTAAACCACAAGTTGAGGACTTCAGTAGCTCAGACATAGGTCAGGGGATTGTTACAGGAGTGAGTGGGTGTGATTCTATGGCCTGCGTTGTGCGGGAGGTCAGACTAGAAGATCATAATGGTCCCTTCTGACCTTAAAGTCTATGAATCTCTGAGTCTATAATTTATGCAAATTCCTTGGGTAATTTACTAACACACCATATTTCCAATTGTTTATTCAGCTGTGATATTAACAATACTATGTTTGTTAACTAATCAGGGAACAGAAACAATAGCACACACATTTTATAACTAAACACAACAGTCACTGCAATTTTTACAACCAAATATACCATACAACCTGAAATTTGTATATAATTTTAAAATTATCTTTTCATGAGTATTCATGCTAGTAAAGCTTTAGCCTTTGAAGCTTCCTGGACAGTGAACAGCAAAGCCTCTTGCACATGGTCAAATGAGAATTTGGTTTAGAATTCAAATGACTTTTCACATCAAATTTTCTCCACTGTTTGCTCTGCTCTAATTACTAGCCTGCTTTAGAAGACAAGTTATTTTGCCATTTTTTCAGTTTAGCAAGGTATAGGACTGTCTATTGGTAATATATTCAGCTCTGATAGGTTACTTCCTGCTGCTTCAGGGAACATGATACAATACAAAAGTTATCAGTGATGTAAAGAAAGCAGTTTTTACTTTCTATTGGACAGATATTTATTTTAGGGGATACATTTAGGTAACTTGAAACATTTGAATCTCATTCTATGTCTGTTAACCTTATGCGGGCTTACTTTCTCTAGTGGACATAGAGGAGAAATTAATTGTATCCCCTAATGGAGGCAGATGTTTTAGAAAAAGATGAACCCCTGAGGAGAGTAGGCAGTGGGATGAAAAGTGATATATAAATGTAGTATAATATTATTTCTATTATTATTAATTAGGTGAGCTGGGGGGATTTTTTTGGGGGGGGGGGGAAAAAAATGCATATTCACTAACACCAAATCATTTTTCAAATTCATGTCAGGTTCACCAAATTATCCTCTTCAAAAAAATAAAAAACAATTTCTGCAATAAAAAAAATCAAAATTTTTTAAATTAAACTTTTTAGTTTTTTTGGTTCAGAACAACTTTTGTTTTGAATTTTCCTTTAATTTTATTTTTAAAGTAACAGAAACATTTATAAAGGCTTGAAATCTAATTGAAATGTTGGCAGGATCAGTGCCCAGCTAAAGCTTACTTACCGTCTAAAAATAGATTTTTTTCAGATGCCTGGATAAAAAGTGCTATGTAAATACTAAGTATTATAATTAATAATGGATATAATTGCAAGGATGTCCTCATGTTGATGCCACTGGTCATGACACCTAGAAAAGCAGTGAACAAAAATTTCTAAAGCTGAAATCCAGCCTTACTGTGGACTTTAAAACTTTATTGTAAATACAAAAAACCTATTATGACTAAAAGAAGAAAAAAATTAACCACAGGTGGTACTACCTGGACCTTCCTAATTCCAGCGAAAGCTTTGTGCCACCCTGCATGGAGACTGCATAATAACTCAGAGTCAAGAGTCAGCCCAATCATAGGTTCTTTTCAGACAAAGGACCATGTTCAACAGGTTGTTGAATAATTGATTAATTACTTGTGTGTTTTTATGCCCAAACTGAAGCACATTGGTGAAGTGACGTGACTTGCCCAGCACCATGCAGTGGGTTAATGGCAGAGCCAGGGCCGTCTCCAGGCACCAGCTTACCAAGCAGGTGCTTGGGGCGGCCACTTCGGAGAGGGGCGGCATGTCCAGCTGTTCGGCGGCAATTCGGCGGACGGTCCCTCACTCCGGCTCGGAGCGAAGGACCTCCCGCCGAATTGTCGCCGCAGATCGCAATCGCGGCTTTTTTGTTTGTTTGTTTGGCTGCTTGGGGCCGTCAAAACCCTGGAGCCGGCCCTGGGCAGAGCTGGAACTGAATCTCAGGTTTTCAAATTCACAAGCCCATGATCGTGCTTACATGCTCCCTCCCATGGTCTTTTTTTTTTTTTAACACATTTTTTCTCAAAGATTTTCACTGATCTCTCCCAAATCTGTGCCTCACTTTGGACGTGGCGCCCTCTCGTGTTTGGGATGGATTTTAAGGGACAGGAACTGAGTTTGTTTGTACAGAGCTGAGCACATCAAGGGAGCTAAGTAAATAATAGTTTTAACACTCTTTCAACTCCAGGATGACAGCATAGCATTTGTTCTTTTTTGATAGCCTATCAGTTCTGTACATCATATGTTTACATTTCTTTGTACAATTAGCAAGACCGTATGTGTACACCAAGTACTTGTATGCAAAGAGGTTAGTTGCAAGCAGCAGTGTGTGTGCTGACCTTGCCCGCCCCCCCTTGAATATTTTGTCCCTAATATTATCTACTTCCCAGCATCCATGTACAAAAATTTCTTTAATCCAAGCTAGGTAATGATTGTTCCAAATGCAAGTTCAACTTTTTTTTGGGTGCAAATGTTAAATGTGCTTCTAGCTTGCAGTTTTAGACTTGCTGAGAAACTAAACTACTTCACTCTCTCTCTCTCTCTGTTTCTCTCTCTGCCTCTTTCTCAAGATCCCTAATTCTTTTTAAATCCTTTTAGACTGAAACACTCTTTTCGTTAGAGTGAAATTGTGTTGTGGAAGCTGGGATTTCCCACTGAGGAGACCACAGTGCATGACAGGCTGGGATGAATTGAATGTTCTGCTCTCAACAGGATTACACTAAACCTGCATTCACTATGTGAGGGTGCTTATTCGAATTAGAAAATGCCCTATTTTCACTACTGCACGCGCACAAATTAAAGAAATAAAGGTGGAGTAAAACTGTACTTTATTTGCATGTTGTAAGTCAGAACATGTATTTTATCAAATATTCCCACCACTCTCCCTTGTAAGCTTGACACATTTTTTTTGCGTCTCAAGATACCCTACAAAAATGATTGAAAGTGTATGACAAACTCCTCCAAGCTGGATTCCTCTTTCTTTGGGTTCCATTTAAATGAAGCAAGAGACTAGAGCTGATGAGCTATTTGCAGCAAGCTATTTATTAATCAAATTTAGCCCTTTTCTACTCCCTTATTGTCTGCAAACTGATTATGATTTCCCCACATTGGTATCTTGCTCGCATTTATTCTATGAATGGTTTATACTAACCTGTTTCAGTCTGCAGATTGCTTGCAAACGGTTCTCTGTGAGTATTTGACATTCACATTTTGAGCTGTTTTGACTTGGTGCGCAGGTCACATGGTATACGCCTGTTCTTTGATTGGATGAGTAGAATGCTTAGAATCAGACTTCTGGTACAAATAAGCATGATTGTGAATGAGAAAATTGCTGTCCGTGAATATGCTTCAACATTTGCTTAAAATGTGTTGCTGCAGCCAACATTCCCCCCACTAAACGTGTTCATTAGAATATTAATGGAAGGCAAATACAAAAACTAGATTTGAACACAGATGTTTAAATTCAAATGAATGTGTAAAAAGAACCTGTTTTTCCAGTAGGCACCCACAGTGTTTCATGGCAGGAAGTAATGTAGAGTCATGGTAGGGCTGTGATATTTCCTCTCACTACTTGTAATTATGCCATTACTATGCCTTCTCTTTTCTTTTGCTTTGTGCAAAAGAACTCTGTGGTTTTGAAGTTAAGTTTGATGTTAGCAGGTTGGGAGTTCAGCTCCTCTCTGCAATAAGAGTCCCCACCCCAAACTGGGAAAGAGATGGTGCAGTAATTAGTGAGGGAGCTGGTTTGCTGGACCCAGTGCAGGGATCCTGCATTGTGCAAGGCTATTGCTAAGGCCATGAGAGTCACGGTGGCAAGTGCAGGTTGCCCTTCTCGGGAAGCCAATGTCAGGAGATAGGGAACCTCCCCTTCAATTGCACAGTGTTGGGAATGGGAAGCATTTTGGGTGGCATCAGCACGGGAAGTGTTGTCCCACTTGCAGTTTAGGAGTGGGGCTTGTTCTTCACCATTGGGCTGTTTTGGAGGTGGGCGCCATTTTGGGAGGTAGTCAGGAGGAGGGTATGGTTCTGTTGGGGGTGGGGTATCTAAATGACAATTGATTGCAGCAGCCAGCTAAGGGGGAGGGTCAGGAGCAGATAGAGCTAGTCTCCTAGTCGTACTGTGAGTACAGACACAGTCCTCTGCTTAAACCTATAAAGGTATATTTAAATGTAGCTAAGAAAATTATTGAGTGTCACATATCTTTTAACTTCATTTGCTTTTCATAACATTTTTCACCCCTTTGTGCAGCTCCACATGACCACTTGGGGCATAAGGAATTGGAGAATCAAACCCTGAATATTTAATATTGGCTTTTAGAGTTATGTGGGGAAATTTTAAATAATTAAATCATTAAGTTAAGGCTTATCTCCTTTCAACCGAGACAAGACTATTGACACCATGAGGGAAATATTTTCTCTTAACAAATGTGTAAGCTGTATTACTGTATTTTATCAGAACTATACATACCTTATTACTATATTTTTCTCTTTTTCCTCTGAACATATTTTCTAAAAAATGCAACAAAATCTTAATTTTCAAAAATGTCAGGGTGGTGGCATTTCATAAGAATAACTAGTGCTTCCACAACACTTAGTATTTCAAAGCACTGAGCAGACACTACACACGCTTGCATCATTCCTTTGAGTAACAGATGTATTACCAACCCATTTTACAGGCATCACCACTGAGGGACATGGATTATATGTAATGTTGTTTTCATGAACAGCTTGATGCATGTTTCAATACAACAGTGATCAGGTATGGATCACTTTAAGAGTGCTTCAAAAGGCACTTCTGCAGAAACTCAGTTACTAAGGACAGACCATTTTTTCCAGTTTGTGTGTCTGAATGCCAATACCTTTGTTCTAAAACAAGATAAAGCATGGTGTCAGAATAAAATGGACCACAGCATCATCACACAGTAGTGTCAGCAATGTACCTCCGATGGATGGCCACGTTTTATACCCATGAATAAAAAGAAGTTTATACTGGAAACAGTTGACAAACACATAACCATAGCAACACTGTTTCTTCCACAGTAATGAAAGTGAATTTGAAAGCAGCATATTTTGGATTAAATATATGTATCCAAAGATATACCACTCTTCCTTGTTAAAAAGAAAAATCAATCAAGTATCATGTGTTTTAATGGCTATAGCTGAACCTAGAAGAACCCAACCTTGGGAAAGACTTACTGAGCCATGTCATCTCTACCTTTAGGCTCTGATCCTGCAAGCTACTCGCTGTGAGGAGACACACACACCCATGCAGCGCAGCTTGCAGGTTTGTGGCCTTTGAGGCAAGAGGGGTTTGAGGTACAATTATAAATGCCTAAAGGTGGGATTATGATTTGTTATCATATCCGAATGGAGGATTCATAATAGCATTGTTACTGAAACCGATCTGTCTGCTACACTACATGCTTTTGTGCATATCCCTCATATTCGGATAGTGAATCTTTGTTTCCAGACTATCATTTTGTCATTTTCAATCTACTGAGACGCTTATCCTGTGTAACACTGCAGTTGCATTCTTTGTCCTCATTTAGAGACATCAGCACCATACTCCCTCTCACTTTTTTCAGCACTAAGGTAATTAATAATCAATTGGCCAATTTGGGACATACGCAGTGTATTGATAACTGGAGAGATTCTTTCCCCAGTAATAGGATCATGGGTACATAATTCATATTCCACAACTGATTTGCTTCATCTCTGCAAATCACATAAACGGCTTGATTAAAATATTGCACTAAAGCTATATATATGCATCTCTGATCATTCTGAGATTGATCTCTGCACCCTTTGTCCTATATTTGCATGGCGAGATTCATCCTTTGAAAATGTGTAATGGAGATTGGATTTAATTCTCATTCTCTCTCACATGCCTTTTCGCCAATTTTAGTTTAACTCCCTTAACTCTGAGTTTTGTGAATTTGCAGAAGTTTACTTGAATGGAAACATTCACCATCAACTCAGGGCTCAGTGATCTTCATTTCAGAGACTCCTAGAAATATTTTCTGTAACATTTCAAATAGATAACAACAGTTGTGCGTATTTGTGGTCCTGTGTTCTTCTTCCACTGTGCGGCCTGGAGGCAAACTGTGTGAAGTAAGGAGGAGTAGAAAGGCCCTTTAACTATGGAAGTGGAAAGTGGAGGCTGTGGAGGTGGTGCTTTGCAGTTACTATGCAACTATTACTCCGGAGGATGGAGAGAAAGAGCGTTGGGCAGGTTGCATGACATGCTCCAATCACTGACTCGTAGATATATAGATTGGGTTAATGCTGCTTAGTAGAACCATCTGCATATGCACACACCATATGTACTGTGGCTGGGACAGTCATTTAGGGATGCTATGTTGGTGGTGGCAGTATAAAGGAGCAGGTCTTGGAGATCCATGGACTTGGGAGTAGAGTTCTCTGTAACTCCCCTGCACTGTCGCATACCCCAGTCCATGAAAGGAAGAGTCTCTTTATTTAGATTCACTACAGCCTGAAGCCACCGAGAATTCTGAGTTAATTTTTCCTTTCCTGCAGGCTTTCTCTCTGGAGGGGAGCATCTAGTCTCAGCTGATTGCTTTTTATGTGGTAACAAAAAGCTTTAAGTTTGGAGGAATAAGATAGTAAATGCTCAGAAAGGCGACTAAACAGAGAAAAGGGAGAAATGAAGTCTAGAAACTATATGGTTTTAAAATGTTGTGCTGTATTATTTTGATTACATATTTATTTGTAGCTCTATATCAAGAGAGAAGGAGTGTCTTGTCTTGTGATATCTCAGGGGACAAGGAGGCCCCCCCACCCAATTTTATTTCTGGTCCTGTCATGGATTGACTGTGTTGTTGTTATTGTATAATAAATGGTATTTCAACATTTAAATTGCTTTTCTTAAAAATATTCAGGTAACAAAACATATAAAAAGCAGAAAGCATTTACACAAAAAAGTGTACTTCAGTGAAGAATAAATGCTAATTTAATTCCTTCGCTTTGTCCTTACATCCCTGAATATTACCAGTTATTTTAGCGGTCACAAGCCTCCTAATCCCTGAGGGACATTCAAGAAGCTGTACTATCTGTTTAACATTTTCTAAAACGTTTTGGCCCCAATCCTGCACACAATTATGTATATGCTTAATTTTAAATGGGTAAGTAGTCCTGCTGAGGAGGCATCTTTCAAGCACTTACATAAGGTCCTGATTCTGGAAAACACTTAAGAACATGCAGTGATGCCAGCTCTCCTAATTTTATCATGAGTCTCACAATATTTGGGTTGCTTGTGGGGACCAGTCGGTCTCTAGGAGGTTGTGAGGAGCATATGGCAGACTGAGGGGGTGCTGGGAAATGTGGGGGGCAAGAGGTAGACTGAGGGGCTGCAGAGAAATGTGGGGAGACTGAGGAGGTGCAGAAGGATGTGACTTAGTAGAGAGGAGAATGAGACAGTGAGGGGAAAGGAAGGGAAATATTGGGAGCAAGTGACTGTAGAGAGAGGGTGGTGGATAGAAGACTGTGGAGGTGCATGGAGGGAAAATATGAATGGTCTACATGCCTTTCCAGGATAGCTAGGAAGAAGGACAGGAGGGCCATTCTCCACACCCCAGGAGATAGAACTAGAAGAGGGTAAGTAGAGTCCCTTGCGAACAGTGAACAGGGAGGCCTGAGTTCTGTGTATGTATTTCTTGGTGAATTGTGAAGGTGAAATGATCATATGCAAAGTGAGGACAGGCAGATTCCCCCTAAAGATAAAAGTCCAGATGGAAGGCAAAAAGCAATGCAATTTTCTTTTCATCTCATGATTTTAAGACAGTCTCATGTTTTGGGGTTTTTTTTGTGGTTGATCAGGGGTTGCTTCATAGTTTTTGAATGCTTAGAGTTGACAATACTGCACATGCTTATATACGTTTGTAATCAGAACAGCACTTAAGCACATGCTTAATTTTAACCTTGTGCTTTAGTCCCAGTGGCTTCAATGAAATGTAAGCATGTGCTTAAGTGATGTCCTGAATTTTCAGGAACATGGCCTTTATGTCTTCTTAAAAGGAATGTGTCCCTTTATGTGGTCTAAAAGAATTCCACTTTAATCTGTGGATTTCACTTGTGAAATGATTAGAATTGTTCGACTGTTTAAACTGGCTTTAAAGCCTTAAGATGCAAGGACAATTTAGCCTCAATGAAATTGCTCACTGTTTCAGAGTACCTAATTAGAAATTAAAATACCTGCATGTCTTTTTTCCACCCTAAATCTCTTTCAGCATATTTTAATCTGAACTATAGTTCTCTCTTAAATAGCATCACTAAGCACTGCAGAAATTCATTGCTCATTCATTGCCAATTTTCATTTATGGCTGAAATGAATATTTTCCTCCAATTATATATTTTAATCATTCCCAATCATCATTTCCAATTTTTTCCTTATATAAGAGAATATTAAGTCTTGAGAAAATTCCTGCAGAGTGATAAAGCCCCTTAGATTCGATTAATATACATAGGCTGATTAGCACTCATTACTTTAGGCGGCAGCTTTACTTTTTTTTTTTTAAAAAGCATTTTTCTTTATTACTGTTGATGTTGATTTATGGTGAATAAAATGGCCAAATTCCACTTTCAAGATGTGAAATCTTGGGATTGTACTGGTAGATTGTTTTCAGAGGTATGACTTTTCTTTGTTTTAGAAACATATCTGTGCATATGAATGGAAAAATTCTTAATGTCCACTGCAGTGAGCACCGTAGCCCAATGCCTTTTTTGGACCAGCAATGCAAAAGAATTTTGTTTGAAGTCAGCATTGTCTTCTGGTGAACATCAAAGCAGCTAACATGTTGATCACACTTGTCCCTTTGGATATTTCTATTTCTGTCAACTGGCTCCAGCAGTCATCATCAGATGCACCATCACCGGTGCCTGTTGATCTGTTAACATATTGCTTGACGTTGTACACAGGGTACCTCTCTTCTGGATATAGGTGCATGTACAGTAGCAGGACAAAAAGGAAATGAGAATTTCCTTGACAACATCATTGGGCTCCATATCATGAATTAAATATTGCCAATACTGTCTACTGTGTCTATAGCTGGGAATTGTCTGTCTCAGAAGCAGGAATTTAAGAGTAATGAAATCATAGTGATTTACAAGTTTTCATGTTATGCCATTATTTTATTTAAGGGTCAAATGGACAAGCAAATTTTTGAGGCAAACTTGAGTTGGCTACATTTTATATTCCTTTTAAGTTTTTTTTTAATTCTCCATTGTTTTAACGTATTAATGAATAGAACTTAGTTCAATGACATGGTGTCAGTAGTGACTTCTTTGGTGGTAATCAAAAACAAGTGTTCTGGTGTGGTTCATTGAGCAGCATGAAAAACCATCTCCTTTCCAAAGTCAATGATTAAAAAGAATAGATTCTATCCTGTAGTTTTTAGAATTCCATTATTTGTACTTCCTGATGAAAGGAAAGAGCTTTATTTGTTCTGGAATCAACAATGTGTTTTATGAGCTATGGCAGAATAACTATGAGAACAAATCTTTCACATTATCCTTATATGGTACCTCATGTTCAAATTAAGACTATGTCCCCAGAAATAAAGAAATGAAAGAAAAGAGTCCCTTACTGCTTTTAATCAACAGCAGCAACAACCACATAATACCCTATGAGATGATTTAAGGCTTAGAGCTAAGGTCCTGATCCTGCAAGTTGATCTGCATGAGCATACCGTCACAACTGTATGGTGCCCCATTATTGCCATTTGGGCTTCTTATGAGTGAAGACATCTACCCATGCTTGCAGAACTGGAGTCTAAGGCAGTGGTTCAAACACTGTGGTCTGTGGACCATCAGTGAACCATGAAGCAGTTGCTGGTGGTCCACAGAGAGGTGGCTGGTCACATGGTCCTGGATCTCCTCCTTGTTTGTAACAGCTAGATCACACTGAAGACAGCTAACATGCATTGAATATTTTCCTAATATTACTGTACTTTCCATACAGGCAATTTCCATAGTTATTAATATGAATACAGCTCATAAGCCCTCTTGTAGAAGTCAGTTTTGAGAGGCAGCTTAGAAGAAAGGAGAGGGCATGACAGGGTCAGGAAGAGAGTACCAGTTACAGGCCTGGTCTTCACTGCTAAAATAGGTGTTTGGTTTTTTAACCTTGGGGTAACTAATGTGCATGACCTATCCTGAGGTAAAAAGACAGTGAAGACAAGGCAATTGAGTTTTACTCAATGGTAAACCACATGAAGTCAACCCCAGGAGAAGGTATAGCCCCCACCTTATCTCATGATAAAACTAAAGTGCCTAGTCTTCACTGTGTTTTTACCTCAGTGAAGGTTAGTTACTCCAAGGTAAGAACACACCATTTAGCAGTGAAGACAAGGCCACAGAGGGTAGCAAGAAAGAAGGCATGAAGGTGGACATAGGAAAAGGACAGAAAAGAGGCAGCCAGATGAGCACCTTGGGCTGAGAGAAGAGGGTTTGGGGCAATAGAAACAAGTCAAAAGCATACTTATAGTAAGGAGCTAAGGAGGGTGGGGCGGGGTTTCCACAGATGTAGGCCAAGGTGGAATTTGATCTGAGAGGCAATAATGAGCCAGTGGAGAGATTGCAGGAGCAGCTGAATGTGGCTGCATGACAAGAAGATGACTGTTTGCAAAGGCGTTTGGGGGGTTGCGTGGGAGGGAAGTGGTGAGTTTCAGAAGGGAGGAGGGAGATGCAGGAGTCAAAGCATGAGGTGATCAACACCTGAACAAAGGGTTTGGGTAGAATATACAGTAGGCAGGTTACAGCAATGTCGTGGAACTAAAACTAGCAGTAAGCATGATTTAGTGGTTGGGGTGCTATCCTAGGACCCAGGAGACCTGGGTTTGACTACTTGATCCACCACAGCATTCCTATGTGAGCTTGGAAAAAAACACTTAGGCCCAGATCCTCAGAGGTGTGTCTAACTCCCATTGAAATCATTGGGGGTTAAGCACTTAAATACCTTTGGGTTCTACGTCTAATTTCCCCACCAGTAAAATGGAGAGAATAGATAATGGTGTGTATAAGTACCTAAGATAGATACATTGGATTTAGTGACAATGGGCCAGATTCTTAGCTGTTGTAAATCAATATAGTTCCATTGGAGCTGAGAGTCTAATCCCATATCTGTATGTGGGGGAGAACATGTTGGCAGGCTATGGAACTGGGAGAATGGTGGTGTTACCAGCTGAGAAGAAGGAAGGGATGGGTGTGTGTGTGAGGATATAAAAGGAAAGATTTAAAAGTAGTTCAGTGATTGAAATCTTGACTATGAACTTGCAGTGGGATGTCCAGAAGGAGATGTCAGAGAGACAGCCAGAGATGCAAGTCTTTATAGAGAAGGACAGGTGAGGGCCACAGAGAGGTCTGGGAGTCATCAGTATAGATATGATAATTAAAGTCATGGGAGCAGATGAGGCTGCCCAGAGATAGTATAGTGGAGGAAGGGGAGAGTGCAATTGCACTGTGGTTATTCATTTTAATTCTTGCAATTATCACTAATACAGATAGCTAGAAAGTTAATTATATGACTGAATTACTTATTACCCCTGTAGCCTAATATTTAATACACTGCAATTGCTCAGAATATTTTGATAAATATACTTTATTACAAAATTGCATAATTAGAGCATTAACTACTTGGGATACACTTCATAATTGCCCTGTAACTGCAGTGTAATTACACTCTTTCTTTTTCACATTCTGGTTCACGTACCAACAACACTTCTGGCTCAGTTCTGACCATATAATCTTTATTATTGATAATGATGCCAGGAGCAGAAAAAACTCAGCTTGATTCTCATATCCAGGTTGAGTTTTCAGGAGTGACATTTAGTAATCATATGAAAATCCACAGGAGAGAATAAATCTGCATGTCATAGTGTCATTTTTAACAGTTAAGTGACTTCAACTGAACTTGAAGGGCTTTTAAAGAAGTTGTTGTTGTTGTATTGTCACAGCCCTGATTGAGAACCCCCTGCTGAACACTCACCAGTCTGCTGTGTTTGGACCCACATGATGGATGCATGTGCTTTAAACTCTTCCTGGACCTGAGTAGTCTCCAGGCACTGACTTCCTTTGACCTCTAGGTTCACGCCCTGAGCATAAACTCTCCATCTTAAAAGTGGGACCCCACTGTCCATCTGCCCTAAGGCCCAAGATCAGTGCTGAACCCCAAAGACTCCCCAGTAGCTTAAGCACATCTCCTCCCCAGAACTCCACCCTAGTAGGTACTCCCTTTTAACCCTTCAAGGACATATGATTCAGACCCAGACATTGCAGAGGGATTTCTAAACCAATCACTCTTTGCTTTTGGACCACACAAGAGATATACAGTTCCCTACAAAATAAGAAACACCGGAATGCAATCTTTTGTTTCAGTTTCCTCACCACTCTTGAGTGTTCTTTGGGATTTGAGTCAGTGTCCTTCCAAGGGTCCAGGTCCCCACTCCTGGACCTCACTCCTCCAGCACAGCCTTCTCTTTGTTCTGGTCAGTGATAAAAAGCTGCTCTGAGCAGACATGGTCTTTTGCTCTCTGCCAGGTGACCCTCCTAATCAGCTTCAAGTCTCCCCTCTGGTGATCAAGGTCCCCTGTGAGGTAGTCTGTTGCTTGGTTACCACCCTCCTGGAGTCCAGACTTGAAAAACTGGATTATTGCAACTTTGGCCACACCCTTTAGCATAACCATTGTTCTGCTCTGGCAGAACATATTCAGTTGATGGTCCTTAGTGAGCATCTCATGCAGAGGCAGACACCAGGCACAACTCTCTTTGACACAAGAAATGTAATGCAAAATTACAGCAAAACACCCATAATGCCTAAAAGTGCAGAGTGTTCATAAAATTAAACTGGAATTCATAAGTTATATATATATACAGGTTCCCCAAACCTGTATGATGCTTTATATTACGTGGGCATAATTGCTAAATATCACTGTATTTAAAAGTAAGTTGAGGTTTGTGTTTTGTGCTTTACTTTTCTTGGAGCTATTTGAACGATTGCAAATATCACAGACTTCATTAGTTTGCTCTTTGTGTGTTGTGTGTGAGACTCTCTCCATTTTTTCACCATTACAACCTTTGTCAGGGAAGCAGATTTTTCTTGTAAAGTTTCTGCTGGTATTTCATTTTATTCAGTTATTACTCTAATATGGGAGGGCAGAGTGGCCACGGGTACAAAAGCTATCTTACATCAAATTACATTGAATAAATTTCCCCGCTTAGGAGAAGATGGCACTGATTTCTTCAATTTAGTAACAGGAGATTCCGATATTAAATTTGAGGCAACTAGAGAGTGATCATACTTTGCAGATTGAAATGATGATAATAGTGCTGCTAGTGGACAAAATATATGTTTATGAATATCACAGCCTTTTACTGTTGCTTATCATTGTTGCTGCTGTGAGCTTGTGGTAGGTGCCTTTTTTAAGCAGTGAAATTTGACAAGTGGCTTCTGTAGAGCAATAAGACCTGAGGTTCAGTTAACCTCCATACCAAGACACACACACATCTTATATGTAATTAATTTTATAATGGGATTAGTTATGGGGCTGAATGGCTCAAGGGACATGAGGCTTTCTCACTGAAAGACTGCTGGTTTGATTCAGGTGTACGTTAGCAGCATCTGAAAGCTGTTACCATTTGATGGCTGTACGCTGGTCTGAAAAATATTGCTGGACCCGGGCCATTCTTTTTGTAGAGAGTCTGCATTGTTTTCCCTGTAAATTAAATAAGGCTGAAGTTAAGCATGTTCCTATGTGGTTCAGAGTAAATTTCACCCTGCCATTCTTTCCAATTTGCATTTTGAAAAAAAGGGTTTTTTTTAGCCGATTTCTGTATCAATATTGTTTGTTGTAGAATTCCCTCAAGGAAAATTCTTGACTGGTTAATGGCTAACTGGTTTCTGGTGGGAAGGATTATTGATAAGGGGCTTTTTATCCCGAGACACCAACTGAATCTTTTAATCTCCTTATTGAATTCCTTAATTCTCTGAATTTCTTAATGTCTTCCTTCATTTATCTTAATTTCTTCAGATTGTCCCTCTAGTGCTGATATGTTTTATTCTGATATCCACTTTAAAGCAAGTTAACAATTCCCAGGGTTCACAACTTGAACTAAATCCTTTAGAAGATTTCTTCATAATTCAACCATTTGATGCAGTAGCTGCAAATAATCAAGTAAATGAACTGTAAGGAATATGATTAACATTTTCTTTGGCAAAGAGGCAGGCCCATGAGCTCTCACTACCTCACCAGAAAACTTTGTGGAAGAGGGGCATAAGAAACCAGGACATTTGGGACACAGGAGAAGTGATGGTAATGTCCAGTCCTCCACAGAATTTTTTTCAACCCATGCTTTGAAGGCCTACTGGGTTTGGTCTGACATGAGGCCAGATTTTACCATCTGCTGGAAAATCTGCAGGAGGGCCTGGAAATTCCACACATTTGAACTCTCAAAGTTCCCTTTGGATCATTTTATCAGAGGATCAGCAGCAGGCAAAAGCCATGGCACTCCAAAATCACTTTGGATTTGCCACTGCATTATAGGAGACTGGTATGTTTTCATAATGATCAAATACCCTGCAAGCTACAAGGTCTTTTCCTCACACCCGTGTGGCAGCAAAGTTCCTTCAGGAGTTGTGCTCTCATTAGTTTCCCACTGACATCTGGACGCAAATCTAATCTTATAGAAGGGAATAATGGAATTCGGCTTAAGGTAATGCGGACAGTGTCAGCTCAATATGGGAAATTCCCACAAGTTTGAAGGGAGATGATGCTGTGAAAAATGGCTCTCTTTCTCCAGCTTCCCACACCTTCCCCCATCTAGGCATTCCCTCACAAAATCTGGGAGCCCCAAATGTATGGTGATTGCATAGAAAGGCCTTTGTGGTGTTGGAGGGAGAGGGAATGATTCTGTTAGTCTGGCAAAATTTGGGTCAAAGGAGAAGATTTTTAAAAATTATTTTATCCCTTACACTGGAAAAACTGCATCTGGCCAACAGATTTTAGCTCATTGAACTGAACCTAGTTTTAGTTACAAATTCAGCCCAGTCTTAGCTTCTACCCAGACATTTTAAGGAAGTCCAACTTTGGGCACTTTCACATTTGGATGTGAAACAAAACGGCAACTGAGATTATGTTGCTGCTGCTACTCCCATGACTGCCGTGGGAACTAGAGGAAAAAAACATGGTGCTTTGGTGGATGTTTCTCCATTTATGGTCGTTAGAAATGTGACTGTTAGATTCATACTGAAGATCTTGTCCTTCTCACATTGAAATTAATGGTAAAACTTCCATTGAATTCATGGGAGCAGGATTGGGATGGGAGTCCTAATTTTTTCTCCTTTACCCACTCTCTGCAACATATTAAGTCTGAAACCCTTTGCCCCCCATTGTTAAGTGGTGCACAGTAAGTAGTAATATATTTCCTGTTGCAGTCAATGAAAATCATAGAGGCGTAACTCAGACGCTTGGGCGATTTAAAGGGTGCATTTTAAAAGCGCTCACACTGGCATAGTTCAGTAATCAGACTATTTGATTAGAAGCATTGAGATAGAAAAAAAAGACAGGTGGTACAGTTTGGTAGTTGGCCAATTTGCATGCTGTTCTAGTAGTGGGATTCAACAATGCAACTTTAGTTTTACACAAATACAAACTTAAGTTGATGCTCCCTTACTCCATTGGAGATGGTATAAAAGACACTAATAATTCTAGGATACCTCTACCACACTGAGCCCACAGGAGGGGGAAAAAACCAAGCTTGCCTCAAGTGTGACTCTTTTTTGTGGAAGCTTGTAGTGTTCCTAAACTAAACCATCAAGTCAGTAGTAAAATATCTATATTTGATAAAGAGTCTAAATATAATATTCGCTGCTGTGACTGAGTAAAACAAGGGCTGTAGTACACACAAGCATAAACAAAAGCAAAAACAAAAAAACCTAATGACTGATCTTGGTTTTCGCTCAGAACTCTCAGTTGTATTCAAAGGCAGTTTGGACTCCTTCCACACAGCTTCTGCTCCTTCATTCTCAGGACCTTATGGAATCTTGTAACTGGTAGGCACATTTTCCACTTGCCTTTTAAATGAACTCCTAATAAAATGATCAGCCACTTACTGTTTAGGCCAGTGCTGATATGCCGTATTCTATCACATGATGCCAACTGGCTTTAATTTAGATGTGACTATTGGCTGTCTAGTATCAACAATCTGGATTATGATTGCTATCCGGACCCCAGACTGACCTCAGATGCAGAGGCTTTATCTAGCTCTCTAATGGGATCATACTCATAGATTTCATTACAACAACAACAACAGACCATTATGGAGCTATACTGTAAAGTACACTAGTTCAAAAGGTAATACAATAGAATAGGATGATCAAGCTCAGTCCATTAACAGAGTAATGCAAAGAATGATAACCTTGAGGATCTCCTTTGTGATGAGGTCATAAAATGTGACGAAAAGAGATTGCGGTTTTTATGGTTCCATTGATTTTACCTTCTCATTCCTCTATCCAAAGTCAATGAAGGAATTTTATTTTGGTACAGTTATTAATTGAAAGTCGGTGCAAAACAGAGTAGCAACATATTTACAAGCCATGCATTCTGTATTACGTCAATTCAGCCCACTGGAAAGAGGAAAGAGGTCCAAATAAAGTAAGGACCAACCTGAACTTTCACCCCAAACTCAAACCAAACCTGCAGTTTAAAGAAAGAATGTCATACTTCTTTACACTTCCTGGGTTTGGCCAGTTTCCCAGGCAGAAAGGCTGATGATCTTGTGATATTTCAAAACCAAGAGCAACTGGAAGTCTCTTAATGAAGCCTAATTTCACAAAATATTTAGGTTGATTTCAGATTCCTAGACTTTTGGCATGAAATCCTAGCCCCCCCTAAAGTCAATGGCAGAATTCCCACTGATTTCAAAGGATTTCACTCTTAGACTTTTGTATGTGTAGCTGAAATGAGCTGCATTGCTAACCTTTCGAGATTCATTAATTACTGTGGTAATTACTTTATTTTATCTGTCTCCCAAATGACAGTAGATAGGCCTGATATACTCATATATCATAATGACTCATATTTTGACTATTTCCTTTCAGCTTTTAAAGGGCTTTTCATGCACATAGATACAAGCAAGGCTTTTTGAGATGAATGGTTGCAGAAAAAAATAATTTGGGGTGTATACCTTTGAAATGTGTCTATACCTTCATTCCATTTTGTGATTAACAATGAAATGAAATTTGTTACAGATGGAAGGGATAGTAATGTAGCATGCTTATGTCAGCCAGTCAGTGAACTGAAACTGCACCATTTAAGTTAGGTGGCCAACTAAATACTGTATACATAATATTAATAGGGTTTGCACAAGCGTCACTGAGGACGTGATAAGAAGATTTTGCTTCAGGTTTAATCCTTTTCTCCTTTCTTCCCTCCAGCTTATTTCCTTCCTGCTCTCAACACTCTACTTCTACCCATAACGTACACCTCTGTTCTTTTATCCTTCTTATATTCACCCACATATACTCCTGTCCCTCATCCACATTACACAGGCTATCATCCTCTCCCCTTCCAAAACACCCATGCGCTCCTCCTTTCTGGTCTCAGCTTTCTCTTCATCCTCCCCTCCTTTTCCCTGTCTTCCACCATTATTCTCTTAAAAAAACCAACCAAGGATACCACTGTCTTTAATAAAAAATTTGAGAAGAGAAATGCAGAAACTCTGTGCTTTGTAGACAGAATTTTAAAACAAAGATTTACATGAGGTCATGTCTCTTTAAACATATACAGTTTAGCTGGGTTTTCATTTCGCTGTGTTATGTCGTGCAGTCGATACTGAGATGATTGTCAAAACTGCTCGACTCTGGGCTGAGTTAGGCTACAATTGGAATTCAAAAATTGTCTTTTTCCACTGAAGCACCACATCTCCAGCAATCATCTGTGTTATGGAAATTATTCTCATGTACAAGAAGCTGATTTTCACTTAGCGTTAGAGCTACTTTTGACCTGCTACATGGAACAGTAGTTCTTGCAAATTAGAACTTTAGAACTTAGGCAGAAAACTAAAGTATTATAATTATAGGCTTTTATCATAAAAAGTTTTCATTAACATTATTACAGGTCCCTATGGTAACTTACATTTGAATTTGATCTCTTCACCCATCATGCTTTTCATTCCACCGAAGACCAAGTGTGGAATATTGACCCTATAAAATGTGGGACAATTGCCCAAAATGAAGTCTGTAATATGGAGAGAATAAAGAAATTTAAATGAGGTAATATTCATTGCTCTCAGTGAAGGTTAGCTTCCTTTATAATCCTTCCTTTTAATCATTTTAGTGCTTCTGATCCTAGCCAGCTCAGTAAGAGATAGGGAAGTAGAGAAGTCATCACTTCTGAAAAAGGCAGCTTTGCCTGGGAGTTCTGGATGATCCTTCTCTACAGTGAGTGATCCTACTCTCTAGCCTTTCCAAAGGGCTGCTAAATGAATAGAGCATTGTCCTGTCTCCCCTCTCTTTGAATGTCTCCATTAGCTTCCAGTGTATTACCACTAAGAATTCAAGCTCCAGGACATTGCCTCCAAAAACCTATTTTTAAAACCTGCCTCCACCCCCTGTACATCTCTGTTCTCATTTCCCGACACTTCTGCTTCCATTTCCTTCACTTCTCCCTTGCTGCTCCCCTGTCTCCTTCCACTCTTGGCTCTATACTTGCTATCATATGGCTTCCTAGGCCTACTCTATTCTGCCAATCACACCATCCATCACATCCTCCTATAAATCCATTTCTTCCAGCAATCCCTCCCAACATGTCTGCATACCCTCCCCTGAGGCTGTCCTGTTTTTCATTGCCTTCTCTTGTGTTTGTCTTCTCTAATTTTAAATGATCACCACTGCTGACTAATTTTAATTTAAATTTAAACATGGAATAATGTGTTGATCTATTCTTGTCAAGCTCTGTGTACCTGTATATGCAGATTTCCTGCAAAATCCTCTCTTCGGAGACTTTCACTTTTTGGCGTTTCCACAGCAAATGTGAAACCACAGATCTTCGGGCATTGGAATAATTTTCTGTTATATATAGAGTTTGATCATAATGGACTAGATCGTGGCTTTGCCCCAAGCCCTGAGTAAGCCCACAGTTCCACTGCCCTGGGAGCACACCAGCGATCAGAATGTGCCTCAGTCACAATCTGGTTTATGGTTTTCTCCTTGCTCCACTGGAGAAGTAATCTGAGTTAGCAATATATGTGGCTCAGATTACTTATTCCTCCATGCTGTCTCCACTGTACCAGCGGCAAGTTGAGATAGGTAGAGTCAGGCTCTGCCCACTCCTGCCTACCTGCCCTCTTCTTGTCTATTTGTCCTGTGGAGGCAACTCTCCTCTTCCTGCTGTGACCCACAATCTGGGTAGCCTATGCAGGGAGCAAGCCCCTTATACCTCCTTACTCCCCTTCATGGAGGCATAGGCATCAGGTCACTATCTGTCTCCTTATGATCAGTTAAATTCA
Organism: Terrapene triunguis; assembly: GCF_002925995.2. Taxonomy (NCBI): domain Eukaryota; kingdom Metazoa; phylum Chordata; order Testudines; family Emydidae; genus Terrapene; species Terrapene triunguis. Next base: position 4,126,338 of record NW_020699373.1, read on the forward strand.
CTAGGCGGGCTAGGAAAATGAACATGCAGGCTCTAAAGTGAAGGGATTCCCCTTGAGAGTTTCTATTGATCACAACAGTGGTGTGCCACATAAGGCAAGGAGTGGCTTTCTCCATTAGGCAGGTCCCAAGCCCTTCAGGGTTTGAGAGGTCAAAACCAGCAGCTTAAGGTCCACCTGGAAACCAGCAGGCAGCCTGTGCAGATACCAGAGCATCTGTGTAGTGGACTCGTGACTTATCAAGCAGGCTCATGCATTGTGTATTAACTTTAATCTCGAAACAGATTTAAACTGTAGCCCCATGTAGAGCATATTGCAATACGCAAGCCTGCAAGGGGTTGTATAATTTGCGCTATGCATATAATGCATAGTACCTAGTACAATGGGGCCATGATCTCATGTGGGGAGACTGTGCTAGGACAGTACAAATAGTCAATAATAATAATAATAATTTGGATTTGTGCTGGAAACCATTTATTGAAATACTCTTCCCTTATTAGGATGCTGCTTTGAAATGAAAACCTCACATTGCTTTCACATTAACATTGCAAACAAGTAATGCAGCAGAGCCATTTGTACTAAACACATAAAAGGTCACATTTTCAAACAGATGAACTCTAACCCCTATCTTTGTGGATGCATTCTGTGACCACAAAAAAATTTACCGTGGGTGTTAATTTGAGAACTTGCACCTGTAACTAGCTGATTTTCTCCTGTGATTGACTGCTGGCACAAAATGCAAGGTACATTTTGTAGGTACAAACTGCAATTGCAGAGAAAGGTGGTTGCCATTTCGAAAATGTGATCTGTACATCGGACCTCATTCTCACCTCACTCACACTAGTGTAAATCCAGAATAACTGCACTGAACTCAATGAATTTACACCAGTGTGAAAACAATGTGAGAAAAGAATCGGGACCAGTGTGCATATACACACACACAAATACATACTCACTCAGTTAAGCCAAATCAGTATGTGACAAAACTGCCAAGAACTGTGAATTCACTTGGATGGTTTGATAAAATAGTAATTATTCACATGTCCTTATAAATAAAAGATGATAGCACCAAGGTTTTTGCAACTGTAAATACATTTGCACTTTGTCGTCTTTTTCTTAAAACCAAAGATATCCAGGCTGACACCAAAGATAGCTGCCCACCACTGAGGTCATCATTGTCTAATTAGTTTTGCTACATTGCCACAATAATTTTGCCTGACATGACATTGAATTGAGGCTCAGAAGGCAATCAGCAGCTAACAGCCATGGTGGGCATTAGTTACACCTAGTGACAGAGTAATTAGTAACTGACTGTGCCACTTTACATGAACGACTAGGAGGTGCATGGTCACTTTTTCTTATTAAAATACTCGTGAGCCCATTACATATGCACACATGCATGCACACCCATGAATGAGCCCTACTGCAAATTCCTACCCCACTTCGTAGAGAAAATGGAACATGGTAGAAATATAGCATAAATGGCAAGCACAGAAAAATCTGACTGCTCTGGAAAACCGAGAGATGTGAGGAAACTGGACCCCGAGATCCAAATTCCCCTGCTCCCCTTTTATTAACTTGGTTTATGGCAATTGAAGGTTGATGGTGAAGATAGGATGCTGCACTGATAAGCGGGAGGAGGCTCATGTGAGCCCCTTGTTAAAACAGCCAGCCTCTGGGCCCCGTAAAGGAGAATCTCAGTTTTCATTTTAAAAACAAAGAAAGGCAGGGTCCTACGGACAAAAGCCTCCTTCACTACACATGCTTGATTCACTCTCACAGCAGGCCCATACTGTGCACAAAATGAGACAAGGGTCCTGTGGGTAAAATACAATGTGATCATGTAATTAAAGACTGTATCATAATTCATATGCACAGTGATATAAATTACAGTTGCACAGGCCTAAGTATTCAGTCATCTCTACTCTCACTGTTGCAATAGGAAATGAATCAGCCTATGAATTGCAGAATTGGCCTGGGGTACTGGGTTCCCCCCAAAAACAGGTTCCCAAGTAGCCATTTTCCTTGCTTGTTTTTAAGGCTGACCAATGAGTGTGGTTGCTTATTCCCCATTGGCGGTTACAATCCTTCATGTAATCTTGATATAAACATCTACCCCATCTTGGTTCACACAGATTCAATCTTCCTGTAAGGTCTCAATTCCTCCACCAATGCTACAAAGAATGATGGTGCATTTGCAGAAATAAGTTGCTGTGTTTAGGCTGACCAGGAAAGTATATTCTAGATCGGTATATTCTAGATAGTCACTTTAAATGGATTGTTTCTGGCATGACATGACACTATGGAGGAGTCATTTGAGGTACAACTTCTTGACTGACATAAGTAAACTGGACGTGGGTAACTGAAAAAAAATAGGGGCTGGGAGTAAGTAAGAGCCTCAATTCTCCACTTTCTCAGAAATGATTTTTGCTGGTTGGCAAAAACAAACGAACAGCACAATAACAACCATCTTACAACTACTTGAGAAAAGGATGGAGAGTTTTTAGATTAGTTGTGTAAGAAATATAGAAAAAACAAAGTCATGACCTGGATAATGGCTAAAAGAACAAAGATCCAGAAGCACAGTTTTCATAGCTTAGATTTTTCTGTCTACTATAAAAGAACAGGTTATGTGCATTTATAAGCAACTAACATGAGAGACACGTGTCAACAAAGTGACTTGTGTCAAGGGATAGAGTGGAATGATTGGATTGTTGAATAAATAAAATATATGCTTTCTAAAGGATGGGGAAGACTCTAAGGGTATGTCTACACTACCGTGGTAGTTCGACGGCTGGCAATCGAACTTCCGGGTTCGATTTATCGCGTCTGGTCTGGACGCGATAATTCGAACCAGGAAGTGCTCGCCGTCGACTGCGGTACTCCACCTCAGCGAGAGGAGTACCGCGGAGTCGACGGGGGAGCCTGCCTGCCGCGTGTGGACCGCGTCTGAACCGCGGTAAATTCGAACTAAGGTATGTCGACTTCAGCTACGTTATTCACGTAGCTGAAGTTGCGTACCTTAGATCGAATTGGGGTGTTAGTGTAGACCAGGCCTTAGACAACAGTCTGCAGATTTCTGTACAGGTAGGAGAATGCATTCTTTTATTTTTGACAGTAAAATTAAGTGCCTGCACAGGATTCTGAAATAAACGGATGTGCATAAATTCTTGGGGTGGGAGGAGGAATCAAAGATGAGATAAAATAAAAGAGAAGAGTGACAATTCTGTTCAAACATGATCTTACTATCTTAATACCTTATTAACAGTTAAATTGTTTAATGCACTTAACTGTATATTAATGTGATAGACACATTTGTAGGAAAATATTTTAAAATTTCCTGTTAAATTCACCTATTAAAGCTAACAGCTGTTCCATCTTCTTATTTTATTTCACTTTATTTTTACCGTTGGTGTCCTTTACTAGTGTCATGTATGCTGAATCATGCATTTCTCAGAAAGAGAGAATGTTCTCATAGGAAAGGGATGTTCTAATAAGAGGAAAAGTAAACTCCTCACCAGCCTATTGTTCTAAGCCATGTGCAAGGTGATACTTAATTGGAGTTACTCCACAACTACACTAGTGTGGCTGACATGACAACCACTGTGTCTGGTTGTCACTTTGACCCTTATGAAATGCATAATAAACCTTTTGCATTATTCTAGCCAATCAGCATTCAGGGTGTGTTTTCCTCCCCCTTCTCCCAATGCACCTAAGGCACTCATTTTTCTGCGTCATGTTTTTCAGCTTTTCAGCATCAGCTTCCCACAAAGGGGGTGGGTCCCAGAGTCCAGGCTTCAGCCTGAGCCCAAATGTCTATACTGGAGTTTTACAGTCCAAGCCCTCCAAACCCAAGTCAGCTGACATGGGCCTGCCACAGCTGTTTACTTGCAGTGTAGACATAAACGTTTTCTCTCTGAATCTCAGTGTCCATTTCTATTGTATATTCCGTACCCTGAGCACTTGGTCAATAGAAGGGCTCCCATTCATTTTAGTGGGGATTGGATCAGGCCCCTGATTCATGCTGGACTCCTCTTATCTTAATAGGATATTCATAACATGGAATGAATTCATGCAATGGAGTTCCGCAGGGCAGATCAAAGGAATGATCATATAGGAGTGTTTTGCCCTTAATGTGCTGCATCCTTAGGACTTGCCACCTCTTATCTTGGAAGTGTGTAAGAAATAGGGACTGGAGAAACAGTTCTCCCTCATGACAGTGAAGAAGACACCCACTAGGTCACTAAAATGCTTCCAAGATGTATCTTTGATTTGACTAAAACATTTGAAAATATTTTTCACTACAATTCAGCCGCTCCATAGAGTTCAAGACCTTTTCATAACCTTAAATAATGCACACTTTTTATTGTGGGTCTATTTCTTTCACGTGCATAGCATTAGTAAGTTACCTTTCAGAATAGGCTATCCCTCATTTATTTCAAACTGATATATCAATAATGTATATAATATTGGGAATTAATTTACTCTCCAAACTGCAGAGCAACCAAGTCTCTCAAGTAATAATGGTGCAAAGTTAGCAGTTCTGACTCTATCATTTACATACATATGATCTTTATGGTAGGTACCTGTAGTGATTGTATTAGTCTCTGGTTCCCATTGTTAACTTTATCATGCAGAAAAGTCCCATTTAGAACTTACTGGCATTTTGTGGAACTGCATCTACGCCCTGTATATAACCACATTAAAGTCCCCAAAATAACAAATCTAGCCAGTTTTAAAAATGCTATATATATTTTGAATATCTATAACTATAACTACTGTATATAGTTAATTAAACATGGCTTCATCCTGAAAAGTGATGCACACCCCCAGCTCCTACTGACTTCAACAGGAGTTGAAGCTGCTGAATACTTTGGAAGGGGTTGCTTAGTAGCTTGCAGGACTGGACTAATAATAGAAAGGGTGGGTAAAAGAATATCTCAGTTCATTTAATTCTCTGCATCCATGACTTAGACCTATCCTGTTTAGATCTCAAGCTTTACTGGTTCTCTAGTTCAAACAGGAATGATTTTGGGAAGTCCTATGGCGTGGTCTATGCAGGAGGTCAGACTTAAATGGTCACAGTGGTCCCTTCTGGCCTTAGAATGTATGAATCTATGAACTATGTAGTTGTTAAGGGAGAGAAGGGGGGGGGAAGAGAGCTGTACGATACAGGTGAAATGAAAATCTTTAGTTCTAAACAATTTTAACTGAAACTCTCATATTTTGAGTCATATCTGTCTTGTGATGTTTTATAAATGAACAGGGATTCTCAGATTAACTCATGGTAACCTTTTCTAGCTTGAAATAAAACTCTGTCCCTGCTGGCATGCTCTGCCATTTGCTGCTAGTCACGCTGGCTCCTGTAGACTGTAAACAGTGACTTAGGTTGCCACAGTGACTGACAGCGAGAGACAGCGTACACCAGCAGGGACAAGGTTTTCAACTGCCTGTTTTTTTGTAAATACAAATTTTCAGAAATCTCTTATAATTCCCTTGGATGTTTGGACACTCTGTAAAAACCAATGGAGTAGACTGATGGAGGAGAGGAAAGAAGAGATGTTGAGGGGATTGTTGGAAGGACGAAGGAGATATTTAGGGACTTCTGAGAACATCATCACTGGGGTACCCACAATCATAAACAACCTCACCTGTTAAAATGGCTTCTCTTTGTTTTAAGAGGTAAATCTATTTATTTGAAGGGAGTAATAAGACATTATTTTTACTCGTGGGCTATCCTTGGCAACTGAAATTGTTGTGTTCCCAGGGAACTGGACACCAGCTGGGGGTTTCCAGAACACACTGTCTTTTGCTATGTCACTTCACTGCCACTACCACATGCCCGATGCTGATGGGGAGGGGAGGCTGTTGTAGGAACCAGCTACACCACCTCTGTGCCTATTGAAGTCTCCCTGACACTGGGCGAACCCCCAGCTGTAGAGATGTGGGAACTTTCCATACCCTTTGTGCCCCAAGGCACTATTCAACATAAATAGAACATTAATATCTGCAGGTTTTAAAAGGTTTTAAAAGTTACAATCCCATTAGATGAGCTCAGCTGAGGGACCATTCATGGGAGAGAGGAAGCAGAGCAGCTCAGCTAAGAGGACCGGTTAGACAGCAGCTACTGTGGAGCTGAAGGAACTGCTTTCTCTCTGAAGAGCTGCTACTGACAGGTAGCAGCAGGTGACAGTGGATTGAAGCATTTGGGGGCAGAGAACTATGTATGTGGGAGGAAGAAATCTGAGTAAAACTGGCCATTCCCATTGTTCTTCTTCCTTTGGATAGTGGTGCTGTTCATGGAGATCAATGCTGTGTTGCTCAACAAGAACTGTGAGCAGGATGGAGCCATCTGTAGGAAGGTTTCAGCCACTCTGTGCCCTCCTTTTCAGTGGTGGCTCTCCTGTGAGCTATGCAGCTGTGCAATGTCTCGATTAACTGTGTTTGAGGAGTTTATTTGCTATCCAGTGTTCCAGATGCTTTCTCTCCTGTCTCACAGTCAGAGACAAATGTAATGGCTGCTAACAGCACTCAGAAGTCACAAAGTCTAAGCTCTTTGGGGCAAGGACCTCAGCAGTGCTCAGCAAACAATAAATAAGAAGAAAGAAGGTTTGTGAGAAAAGAGAGAGTCTCTTCAGACATCACAAAGTTTCTCTTCAGATAATCTCTGCATGCTCAGTTTTAAAAAATCATTACTCCAAAGTGCACAGCTTGGGAATAGGGTAAGCAGTAGAGTTGTGCTTTATGTAATACCAACCCAAACAGCAAGCAGGCCAGTAGGCCTGCTTGGAGTATCCATTTTCTCCCTAATCAGTTCAGTCCTTCTCTGCTCTCAGTGGAGCTAATCCAATTCCCATTCAAGTCAATGGGATTCTCAGCATATATTTCAATGGGTCTGAGCTTTGGAGATATGAACTGAGTTGAGAGTGCTCAGAAACTTACAAGAGCTACTCAGAATCTTGCAGGATCTGACTCTAGATCTGTTTTTTTTTCCCCCATGCAAAATGTAGTTCTCTATTTTTAGGAATGCAAGGGGTATCAGATTAATTCTGGTGTGGAGAAGGAAAGCTCATAAATAGATGTTGCCTGTCTTATGACACTGTATAAACAATAAGTGAGCATCTGAGATCCTGTGGAACTCTCCTGGGGAACACTGATAAGGTATCATTCATATTCAATCATCTGTATAGAAAACCCTTGTCTTTTCTTATATGGCTCATGCTTAAATTCATGTGGCCATTAATAATGCTTCCTAGGCATTGCTTGAGGCTACAATGATATCTTCTCTTTTTCAGTTCATATACAGACACTTCTCTTTTTCAGTTCATATACAGCCCATTGCTGTTATGAAAAACTATGTGTTTGCTTAATATCGCAATACAGTCCTCTCTTCGTTCTTCGTGAATAGGGTTAGGGATTCTTTGAAAATGGACATTCATGATCAAAGTGCTACCCTCTTTAAAAGTATCTTCAATAAATAATCAAAGAGCTTCCCTGCTGTTTTCTTTAGGGTAATAGTGCTCCTTTTATAATTACTGGTTTCAATTTTTACTTTTGAGAGAGAAAGGGAGCGGGGGAGAGTGGGTGTTTAAAAGAGATTCAGGTTCCTGCCATTGCCCTTTTATGAAAAGGGAACATGGCTACAAACATCATTAGATTAAATTCCCTGACAATGAATGGGAAGGGGGTGTGAAATCTAAAATCCTTTAATATTTTATTGAGCCCTTCCCCTTCCACCTTTATTGGATGGGAAGATTCTTTGACCATACACAATGAGACTTTTTTTTGCAGATTTTCAAATATATGAAAGAGAAACCTGTACATGGCCTGTCAGCAATAGTTAAGAGAGGCAAGGAACATTTCAGCCACATGTAAAATTAGCAAGTTAAATATTTCCTCTTTATGGGGTGAGGAGCTAATCTTGCTTTGCCAGTTTGGATGATTTCCATATACTTTGCTGGGTTTTCTGACCAACTGATTCAAAACCACAGGATCCACATTAAGAGAAGTAGCAAAACGAGCCCTCAGTAAATTAATTATAATGATCATACCACACAGATGAATAATAATCTGCTTAATAAATTTATAATAGCAGAAAATATTATGTGGATTAAAATGATAAAGGCAGATTTCGCTGGAAGTTGGGAATAATATAGAACTTGAGACACTGGCAAGCCATCCTTCAGCTTAATTTGGCTTCCAGCTGTGGCTCAGGTTTTGAGATGAAGCTATTTATTTTGAGTAATTGTCATCAACACTCAGTCAAAGCTGTAATGTGGGGCCACTGTGTAGTGTTTGATCTCTGGACTGCTCCAAAATACAATGTTATGCTATTTAAAATTATCCACTCTGTCAACATTTGCCAAACAGTTTAAACCGAACTGTTTTATTTCCTGGGCGAGGGTCCATTTCACAGAACAACAAGAAAATAGGTGATAAAATAAAATAAACCTTGGTACTTGAAAGTTATGTTCCCACCTCCTCGTTTGCTTGCTTGAACTGTGCTAAATTTTTGTCAGAGGAATCTTAGATTGAGGGTTACATTTTCAGAGGGTTTCCATTATTAACCTGGGTACTTGCACCAATGTTAGTAGTGTTCAAATATTGTTTGAGGTCCCAGCTGATTTCCAAAGGAAGCTGCACATGGGATTGATGTGGCAGAAGGGTCTGGTGGGTACATGGCCAAGAAAATGCACCTGCCAATGTATTGTCCCAGATGCCCACCTAAGTGCAAGTGTAATGGTAAGTGGAGGATCCAAAGTTTGTGCCATAAAATGCCGCTGTAAATAACTGGGGAGAACCCAATGCCATCTGCTTTATATGGTTTCATTACCTCAGCCACAGACAAGAACCTCTTGAGGCAAACAGACACTCCCGTGGAGTAGGTTTGAGTCTATTCAGCAGCAGTATGCTTCCTGCACTCTTTTGGGTTCATATCAGGCACATCAGGATCCGACGACAAGGAAGAGGAGGTGGCAGCTCACAGACCACATAGGCCCAACAATATCCCCCGAACAGGCTATGCTTATTTTATGGGTTAGCTTCCTTGAATAGCCTAAGGACAGGTTTGAGATATGGCCTAACCCATGGGTTTTGGTCCATACGTCCCACAGCACCTCTACAGCCTCAGCATATGCTGAAACACAAGCTGAGATTTTGTGTCTTTGTGCATATAAGAAAGTTGTCTCCAGAGCCAAGCAATCTTCTTCACCAAATAACTCAAAAACTCCTCAGAGCGAGAAACACTTTACTCTGTCACTAGATAAAAACAACTAAGATTAATCAAACTGAGAAACACTTGGAACAGTTCTCCTGATCAGGATTTCATGGACAGTATACTGGAAGCAGGGGCATTCTTCTTCACTTCCTGCACAGTCATGGCATAGCATTTTAAAAAAACAAAAACTTTTATGCAACAAAAAATTCAACCCCAAACAGGACTTTTATCATTTCTACTCTGTTTTCCTTCCTGCTCCATCACCAGCTATTTGAATAACACAGTGAAACTAGGGAAAATACATCTGGTGGTTAAGGACAACAGATTATCATAATGTCCTACCAGGACTACATAGAGGAGTCTTTTTTTGAGACAGACAGCACCAACAGCAAGTCCTGAGAGTATTCTGTGACATTGCGCATCTCTGCTCATTCTGCACATCTTTCTCTGTCAGGGCATCTTCACGAGAAAGGATGGCTTCCTGAGCAGTAGAGGGATTAATTGATTAATCAAAGATTATTAAAGCCAATCAGTGGCAGAGCTGGGCATAGAAGACTCTTCTTGGGTCTTGATTCTTAGGCCCGGATCCTCAGAGGTATTTTGATGCCTGACTCCTATGGCAGTTGGGCATCTAAATACCTTTGAGGATCTGGTCCTCAGTCTTTTGCTGTACACATTATGCCAGAGAGAAAGATCACAGGCTAAAAACTGCCCTAGGAGATGTGACTGTTACATAGTGTAAGAGCGCTGTATCCAGTTTGTCCTCCAGGGACAATGCTCACCTAATATGCCTTATTCACAAAATACAGTATAGCAGAACTTGACTTGAGGACTATATGAGAACATATCATTCTTGTGGTAAATTTCCCATAGTCTGCTTAGTTATAAATTTACCACCATCTGCAAACTTTCTTTATTTGTGCAGCATTTCATAAGGACATTGAGCCAAGTTCTGTATCTCACTCTGTACAATCTTGTGGAGGCGCAAACTGCTATCATTTCCATCACTGTAAATCTGAACTCCCTACTAAAGTCAACTGGGACTTTGTATAAATACTGATAGCAGGGTATAGCAGACCTGATCTACAGTAGAAAATTAAATGGTTTAACTAAATCGCTCAGGAGTGTGAAAAATCCACCTCCCTGAGCAGCATAGTTAAATCGACCTCTTGGGCAGATGGATTACCTGTGCCAACAGAAAACCTCTCCTGTCAGTGTAGGTAGTGTCTACATTGAAACACTACAGTTGTACAGCTGTGCCACTGTAGCATTTCATGTGTAGACATGCCCACCAAGACGTTCCAGCCAGGGCTGCAAGTGGAAGTATGTAATTATTGCAAGGAAGTATCGCTGTATTGTTCTCTGTATTTCCAATCCAACAGGAAGAAGAAAGTATTCTATCCTTAGGAGAAATTCAGCCCAGTTTTGCAGAATCAAGAGGTTCTAATAGTTTGGATAAGGTTCACATGATCATTATAGATCTTTTATTAGTACCGGAAATATAGCAACTGGTTGGTGCATCTTACAAACCAAAATTAAATCAATAACGTAACTGCTATTCCAAATCACAGCCTCTAATCCAGTATCCTGTCCCCAACAGTGGCTAATACCAGGTGCTTCAGAAGATGGTGCTAGAAGCCCTGAAATAAATAATTATGCAATAACCTACTGATGGTAGACATTTCTCCCTTAGCCTACGCAGATTGTGTTTGGTTTATGGTGTGATGAATGAGGAATATCCCATTAAATTTTCAATCTTATCTAATTAACTATGTATAAATTAATTTAATTTAAAAGGGGGAAAATATAAAGTATGTCATTCTCATGTATAATTCTGATTTTTACATTTTCATTAGATGACCATTCTGTGCCTTCATACAGCTTAATGGGATTGTAAACATTTTCCAGAGCCTCCAACCCTGATACAACCCTTGCTACTTTAACGTACAAAAGCTACATAAAGTTGTCCTAATAATATAATTTAATCTGGGGGATTCATATGGGCAATTTCTGGCTGGCTCTTTGCAATTTTCTTTTGGCCCATTTAGTGAAGGGAGATGGAAGATGTGTTTGGAACTCCTAGTACTCAGAGAGTTCCTAGCTGGCATAACAATCTGAAATAAGTTAGAGCACCCCGAGGCTGCTCGCACTCAGACAGGGGCTGAATCAGCCCCTAGTTGCTCCCAGAAATGTGGGAACACAAAAGCGGCTTTAAGTCTCCTTTTACTCCTAACTCAGGTTCAGGGCTGAGTGCAGCTTGACTGGATCCAAGGATCTGGGCCTTTGTAGAGAAAGGGGAGACGGCCAATCAGTCATTTAAAAAAAACCCCAACACATATACTATAATATTTATATATCTATAAGTAGCTCAGACAGATACAGAAATACATAAATGTATGTTATATTATCCTTATGCTGAAAAGCTCCGACTGGCACAATACAAAAATGAATTCATTCCTTTTGGCAAAGCTACAATAAGAATGAGACTACATTGATATTAAGATCTCTGTAGCAGCATATTTCATGAACTAACACATTTCACATTTTTATCAGAGCCTGACAAGAGTTCACGTTGTTGTTATGTACACAGCAGAAGTGTAGGGGGAGAGGGAATCCTTGAAATGAGGTGTTGTCCAATATGCTAGGGAGGCTCCTAACTGACAACCTGTACACCACTAAGATTGTGCTACTGCGGGGGTCGGCAACCTTTCAGAAGTGGTGTGCCGAGTCTTCATTTATTCACTCTAATTTAAGGTTTTGCATGCCAGTAATACATTTTAACGTTTTTAGAAGGTCTCTTTCTATAAGTCTATAATATATAACTAAACCTGTTGTATGTAAAGTAAATAAGGTTTTTAAAATGTTTAAGAAGCTTCATTTAAAATTAAATTAAAATACAGAGACCCCCGGACCGGTGGCCACTGAAAATCAACTCGCGTGCCGCCTTTGGCACGTGTGTCATAGGTTGCCTACCCCTGTGCTACTGTTTTGTTGTCTGCACCACATTCTCTAGTGTGGCAGCAGGAAAACTGTGCATATGACTGGCATTCTGCAATTAATACTACCCACTTGCTGCATTCATGACACTCGATCATGCTGAACTCTATTACTGTATTTATGGTGCTATCATACTGCTCAATGCTAAGAGCCTGGCAACCATGGAAACAGATACGGCTGCTCATTTCATACATTTTATCCCAAGTCTGCTCATCAGTCACTGCAAGAGGATAGTATGAGATATATGTTCCCTTTACAGGGGAACTCTACTTGCTTCTTCCTGTGCACAGACAGGATTAGCCTGAATTTACTCATTTTTTCCTCTTTCAAGGCTGTGTGCTGTGGACATTATAGGGTGACACAGAGATTGAAACATGTGCAGAATTTCCAGACAACCAATATAAAACAACCTTCTAGTTATATGGATAGACAAGAAACAGAAGGTTTGGGTACATGCAAAGAAGGAAGGTAGCAAGAGACACGTTATTTATTCCATTGAATGACAATTATATACTACATTCTTGTTGTATGGCTGTTTATTTTTAGTACTAATGGGGAGAGTCCAGCCCTCCCCAGGGGAGTGTACAGCCCACAAGGCAGCAAAATAGCTGCACTATCACTCCACAGAGGGGGCTGCATCTCTCACCCATCATGAAACAGGGCTTTGTGAGATTCCTTCCACTGTAGTGCAGAGGAATGTTTCAGGAGTAGGATAGGATAGCAGATGAGAAGCCTGGATACCTGCCTCTCCAAGGATCCACCAGCCACCCACTTATGCAGGAGGCTGAGCTGCTGTGAACTCTACTGCAGCCCTGAGGCTATAGTGCTAGACCTTTCCTGGCTCTACTGGCAAGCCACAGACTGGGGAGGGGCATTTTTGTCCATCACAGAGTATCCCTGTGAAAAGCCCATTCAACCTGGCTTCATCCAGGAGAGAGGATTTGGCCCAGCAAATACCAGTACACCAAGTACAAACAAACCAGAGAAGAAAAAAGGGAGAGAAATGATCAAACCTATTTATTTTTCACCCGTTTAGTCCTGACAGTGTGCTCAGTGCTATACGAGTTGTAAATAGAGACAGTCCCTGCCCAGGGAGATTACATCCTAAAAGACTGACACAGATAAGACAAGAGACACACAGGGAGAGTGTTCACTTGGAATAATTCTTCTTTGTTTAGAACATCGATTGTTTTCACTAAGGAATTGTTTTTGGTAGCATGAAAATGTTTGTAAATTGAAGAAATAAGAATGTTGATTCAGAAAGTGCAGTAGTCGTGTGTATCTAATCAAAACGAGAGTCTGTGATAGGTTATTGGTAAGTCTTTTAATTAATGTCTTACTTTTTGCCTTATAATGTAGGTGTTTGGGAGCCCATTGTTTGGGACACCATTAAGTCTTATATAACAGTTGAGTTGCAGCATATGTAGTTCTTCCCTCACCCCCCTCAAGGTATAGCCTCAATAAGATCATTTCTCTTGTAGTTATCCTGATGGTTAAATATAGTTCCGGGAGCTAATGCAAGGGGAGAGTATTAGGAAGCATAGTTACCTCAGGTTCCTCAGGTAAAAGCAGGAGAGTTCCTTCTCCTCTCCTAGATGTGATGGACCTCAGTTCCCCTTCCTCTTGCCTCTTCATTAACTGGTGAAAGGAAGGCTCCTCAAACAGGAGCATCTGTAGCAGCAGGAGGAACAGGTGACTGGTTGTGGAGTTTATTGGGCACTAAGCCTTCCAGCCGGCAGGGGAGCCATGTCGCCATCTGGCAGGAGAAGCACTGTACAAGCTGGTAGCGTCTATCTGACACTTTTCTCCTGCATCCTTTATTCTTCCCCCTTTTTGGATACCAGGGCTGACCCATCTTGATGGGGTCTAGCCAGGACGTACCTTTCACTGAGAAGTATGGGAAGGGCTAGGTTAAGACTCTGTCTTACAGGATGGCATGTCCCTCTGCTGGTTCTAGAGGTGATGAGCCAGTAATCTCAAAGGAGCCTGTGTCTTGATGTCAGGCCCCAGCGATTGAACCTTTGTTGATTTGTTTCCAGTGATAATAGCAAAGGCAGTACATTGTCACAATCTATACCGGAATATCAATATCATTTCTACTCTATGCAATCTGCAACAAAGTCAGTTACTTTTTTCTCCTGCTATAGCTTTTGAACTGCACACAAGTGTTGACCATGCCTATTTACAGTTGACTTGTTTTTGTTTTTGGGGTGGTTTTTTTGCAAAGAGGTATCACACTATCTGCCCAAGGTGAACAATCATATGCTACCCTACAGAATGTGATGTGTTATTAGTAACCAGGCACATCACATTCAGTGACAAACTTTGTTTCCACTCTGGAAAAGTGACCCTGTAAAATGGGAGTGATGGCTTCCATCACTAGTATCTCTCAAATGTTTCCATCGCAAATGTGGTCACAGTGCAAGTAAAAATATGTTTGTTCTAACTATTAGGCCTGATAATTCAGCCTGGGATCTAAGAGTCCAGCTGGACTCTTCCCTTCTTGTGCATGATCACTTGTAACAAAGGTTCTTCAAGCTAAATTAAGCCCAAAGTTACATCTGTGCAATCTGTCATACACCTATAGTCTGGTAGAACTGCCCATGCTGGCTTGACTCTCACCGGATCGTTTAGTTTGGGGCTCATGTGCTTTACGCCTCTTGAGTCTGAATGGAGCCCAGGCATTGCCCCTAGTTGGTGTCTTGAGGCACACTTCAGGGTCTAGCACCTCCTTCCGAGAGTTGAGACCCATAATCTGACTGCCCAGCCCTGGCTGACCTCTCAAGCTCTCCCATAGTTTGAGCACGCTCTCTCCCTTAACTCCAGTCAGTTGCGTCTCTTGGGATACAGTTTAACCCTGCAGTGGCACGTGATAGGTGAAGCAAACAGACACACAGACTTTGCACAGGATTCTGAACATCATTACTCTTTACTTAGCTAGCACAAGAAACACAAGATAGCTCTAGACAAAATAATAAACACATCTATGCACATTTCCCTGCCTTTGTTTCCTCACTTCCTCTGGAGAGGTCTTTGGGCTTAGGGTGGAGTCCTCTGGGTTATCCAGGAACTTTTTCCTGCAGCTCATGGCTTTTCCTCTTCCTGGAGAGTCTCTCTCTCTTTCAGATAACTTTCTTCTTTCTTGGCTCATCCAACAGTTAAACAGGATCTCCTCTGCTATGAAAATATGTCCCACTCTCTTGCCCAAACTTCCAGTGTGTCTTTGTAAATCCCTTAAGTTTATATGTTCCATCAATAACACCTGGTTTCTTCATCTTGGTGCTGAGGATTTTCCTCCACCTCTCTAGTCCCCTTCAGAAAAACTTAATTGAGGTGGTTTCCGTAGGCTTCATCCAAGCCATTATTCCAAGGTGCTTCCACTTCAAAAGGGGACCATTAAAGCTGTAACAACCCACTGTTGGACCTGGTCTGGGAAGGATGCTATTAAGTTCTGTCAGCAAATGGTGGAATCCAAATCCACAGTGAGGGATTCTATGATACAACAATTTCATAATAACAACTTTATATCATCAACCAGAATCCAGAAGTTTTACATAGACAGATTCTCCAAATTGTCGCACAATCTCATTATCTTTGCATTGTTATTGCACAGGTAGAACTTACTGGGATTGAGTGAATAATTCTGTTGATAATTGAGAAGAAGGAATAGTATCCAATCCTGGATGAGCCCACTATTTCAGGGATGTGTGGTTTTTTATTAATTGAAGTCTTTAAACAATATTAGATGTCTTTCTAAGAGATGCTTTAGTTCAACCAGAAGTTATGGGCTTGATGCAGAAATCTCTGGGTGAAATTCTGTGGCTTGTGTCATGCAGGAGGACATAGAACAGTGATCATAATGGTCTCTCATGGTCTTAAAATCTACAATTTTATATAGTAGACATTGGACATTCAGGCTGGCTATAGAATGCTTCAAGTATACAACGTCAGCTTCAATATAGTTCCCAAACCCTAATTTAACAGGGAAAAAATCCGTCATGTAGTTGTAAGCCCATATTGTTCTGGCCACTATAATGATGTGCTGTTGGCAGTAATTATAGTTAGAATACAGCTACTATTCAACACTTGTAAATCCTCTTGCAAGACGTGTCCACTTAATCATGTCTTGTTTGCTTTTGCTTAGTAATTAATAGCTTTCTCAGAAAACAGAAGGAAAGATGTAAGGAAGAGGGCAACTAGCTTGAAGAACCCAGAGGAGAAATATACCTCCTTCATTTATCCATGTCATTGTTTGACTTACACATGAATAGTCACTGTGCTGCTGGCTGTGGTTGGTATTTCAGCACAGCATAGTTTGGTAAGACATTGAAATACTTCAGCTAATTCTCTTGTGTATGAACCTAAGTAATATATACAAATTTTTGGTAATTCATTCAATAACTCAGGGTAGTATATTACTCAGCATCAAGAACTCTACTTAAGTAACATTCACATTCTATCTTCAACCTACACAAGACAGAAGAGTCTGAGTCAAAATTTCCAAAGGAAATTATTAACTAGATCTTCATTTTTAAATGTGCCTACAACAGCTGTGTTTGCATATACAATTAATGCCTTTCCTTAATAGATTGCAGTATTCCCTTGCATGTTTTACTTATGATAGTACTTGCATTTTAAGAGCAATAATAAAACTTGTAGATCCCAATTTGCAAAGTAATATAAAAGTTATCAGATCACATCCAAGTAAATGCCTTCAGAATTGGGAAGGACATTTTGACCCATTTACAGCACAGCACACTGGATTATTAGCACTGTGAGATTTTCTCTTTTGATTTGTTACGTTGCCTTCCTTTAGGCAAGCATCAGCCACACTATTGGTAATGAAGATTTCCTGAGGCTGAATAAACACTGCTCTACAGCCAAAATGCTTCTGAAATAAATGTAGTCAAAC
>NW_020699373.1:4148460-4149411 GCF_002925995.2 Terrapene triunguis
GTAGCCAATCAGTTGTTTTAATTGTCATATTTGAATTCAGCACATCAAAATACATAATAAATAGCACATTTTATCTCTGAAGCAGACGACTTCTCAAAAATTGTAGACCAGTGATTAGCCTGATGGACCAATGGCCTCATCTGATGTGGCAAAAATGTTCCTGTGCCAAAAACTAAGATCTGTTGTTTAAGTACAATAATTGTCACAAATAACTCCTTCAGCTGCATTATGGGCTGTTTGTTGTGTGTATAACTAAGGAGTTTTAAGATGTGTTATTAACTAGATAGCCTCTCAGGCTTCTCTTAATTGTCATCCAGATATTTAATTAAGGACTTTTAAAATGTGTGTAACCTTACTCAGACAGCACTGGCTCCTTCTCAAGTGTCACAGACTCTCAGATCAGTGCTCATGCCATTGACGTAATGGACTATAATGCCTCTTCTGACGCACCTTACAGTCTATCATATCAAGGCTGTGTTCGTGCATTTTTTCAGGTGGCAGATCATTGCTCCAATCGGTCCTATCAGCTTTTTCAGTGAAAGAAAATAAAAAATATTGAACATACTTGGTAGGTCATTATTAAAATTAAATAACTCAGTTGTTAAGAAAACAACACAATAGTCAAAGTGGTTAGTCCACACATTGTGGACAGGGCCGACTCCAGGCACCAGTTGAGCAAGCTGGTGCTTGGGGCGGCAGATTGTTGGAGGTGGCATTCTGCCCAATCCTAGGGCGGCACGGCCGCTTTTTTGTTGTTGTTGTTCTTGTTCCGCTCCGGCCGCCCTGTAGGGGGTGGCGGTGCGGAGAACCAGAGCGCCCTGCAGGGCAGTCCTCTTCCTTCCCTCCCCGCCTACCGGAGCGGAGCCCTCGCGGCAGGCGGCAGGAGGCGGTGCAGCGGGAGGGGCCTGCTGTAGCCCTGGCCGCCCCCTTCTCTCTCTCTCCCGCCCGCTC
>NW_020699373.1:4149511-4246218 GCF_002925995.2 Terrapene triunguis
TTTTTTTTTTTGATTGGAGGGGCCAAAAAGCCAGAGCCGGCCCTGATTGTGGATTAATCTTCTGCAAAATTGTGTTTTCAGAAGTGCAAAAAAATCTTAATCTCCTGACAGTCTTATTAGGAATTAATTCTAGTATTATTATTTAATTATTATTATACCTTGCATCTCAAGTTGCTATTTTTCCCCCAGGGTCAGACATTATAAATCAAGTTTAAGCTTTGAGCACTTTTTGTGTGTGTTTTCTCTCTTTCTTGGCCTTCTCCATCCTACTGTGAGAGCCTTCAGAATGCCCTGCAGTATTCCATTACACACAAGGCCCCTTTGAAGCCATCATTCACCTGGCTGAAGAACCAGACAGGACTCCCTTTGGAATGGATCAACACCATTCCTCAGCTGACCACAGGAATGTGATGAGCTTTGTGAGAACCCTCCCTTCATTTCACTTCGCTTTGTTAGATATTAAAATAAATAAAAAATCTACACTAGTGGTGCAAAACCCTACAGTGTCACTGTTTTGAGCCAAAGTGTCCATGGGCCATTACTGAAGAACATGGTGGTGATGGTAAGGCATACATGATTGCCTTGTATTCACAAAACTTTCAGCCTCTGTTGGTCCTCATAGTGAATAGTTCTGTATTCATTTATCTGTCTGAGTTTTGTATATCATAAAAGCAGGATTTTTAACAGAAAAAATGCTGTTACACTCAACTATAATTGTATAAGGCACAAAACATGGAAGGCGAAGCATTGCTCAAATAAAAATGAAATAACACAAAGACAGATTCTTCTCTTAATTACAGTAGTGTAACTTTTTTTGACGTCAGTGGTATAGAAACTGATAGCAGAATTTAGACCAGAGTATGTAAAACCTGATTATGAAGCACTTTAAGGATGTTAAGGGAATCAAATTATTGGGCTGATAGAACATTCCTAACCCTATAATTTTTCCTCTGAGTATCCATTATGCTGCTCTGTGACTAACTACTCTTCTATTGTTCCATTTTTTATTGTTTGACTGTGGTCCAATGAAAAATTATATTTAGGAAGAAAAAAGAATTTAAATTTTGAGAAAACACACTTTAATTGTTTTATTTTTTTACTCATTTTTATATTTTATTTCAATGCTTCCTGATACTATATTTACAATACCAGAACTGTACTCTATCCTTCTCTGGACTCTGGGGATTCTCCTTCACATGTTTCCTTTCTCACAGGCTTGTGTTGGTGTGACTCCTTACAATAAAAGCAGGCTCAGATAGCCAACAGGTCAGTCATGGTCCACAGAGTTATACAGTGTAATCTGCAACTGCCTTCACAATAACTACAAATGTTGGGCCCAAAGAAAATACATATCCAAGCATGGACCCTCTGTAATCCAAACAGACTCTGAATCATCAACCTCCCTCTTTACTTCCTTTGCATTATATAAAGTATACAGGAAGATAAACAGACAAAGACATTTTTGAGGCCACCAGAACATGCTATGTACAGGTCTCTGGATTTTGAAGGAGTAGTTACACTGTTGGAACAGAACTCAGATCTGGAATCAGTTCCTGGCTCTGACACAAACTTCCTCTGTGACCTTGGACAAGTCACTTAGCCTCTCTGTTCCTCAGTTCTCCATTTCTAACACAGGAATAAACCTTAGAATGGTGTTGGGTGGATACATGTATCAGCGTTTCTGAGCACTATGATGATGGGATCCAGATTCTAGAATGATAGAAATCAAAATCAGTAGACAAATAGCAGAGATTTTTGGTGAGTATTCATCAGTTCGTGTAATCAGACACAATTGGGAAATTATAAAGTAGCTATAGCCAGACAATAACCTTTTTTCTTTTGGAAACTCTAGTTAAAACACTATCTGCATGACTTTCAGTATTTTCTTAAAAATGCAGATGTAGGGTCATATATGGAGATCTCCACTCAGTTCAGAAAGTAGATTTGATAGAAGTGATAGAAAAGGTTGGATTTTAATAATTCAATTTAAATCCTGTCTTTAAGGCCTGGGCTACACCCAGATTTTGTGCTGGTAGAACTATTTTAGTTAGCAGTGTGGTGTTGTTTTTTAATTGTAAGAATTATATCAATGTAACTCCTCGTGTGGATGTAGTTATACTGATACAAAAGTGTAGCTTATTTCCTTTCCCATAGAGGGCAAAGCGACACCAGCATATGTATTTTTGTACCAGTATAACTGTGTTCACAGTAACCATACTGGTATAGTTGAAGTGATACAACTTATTGGGTACACAAGGCCCACATTACACAGAGTAAGCTTGGGAGTCGTGAACTCTTTCTGAACAAACACAAGAACCATCCTGTATGGTATTAATAAAAAGTTCAAAATATTTTGAAACTGACAATTAAGTTGAATTTGCCAATGGTAGAAATGAAACTTGTTTAGTTTAAAACAAACTAACTTAACAAAATGACCATATGTCAGACATTGTGTAACCAGTATTTCTTTTTCAGAGCAGCCTCCTGCTGACCGGATAGGTACTAGTTAATTCATATTGCTTTGCTTTCAAAGAACACTGGTAGCATGAAACAGAGTGCTGCACAATTGTAAATAATACGTTACTTTTTGTGGCAATGCTAGCTAAATTTACCAACATAATCCAAGTACAATATACCCAGGTGCTTCCTCAGAGATTCTTTTTAATACTTAGAGAGAACCACTATACTGTACAATTAACAACAATTACAACCATCCATTTTTCTTTGGTATCCAACCAACAAATTGCTCACTAACAATTCAGTTGCAACCCTGTAAACCCTGATGTACATTGCCTTACATACCTTAATATTTTAAGAGATATCCATGCCATATTTTGTTTGATGTTTTTCAGTACGCATGGATGTGCAAAATGCCTCAAATAGTTCTATGCCTGTTTGTGAAGGAAAGAGACATGACTGTTGACCTAAGTTGCAAAAACTCTCAAGCAAGCTTCCTATCTGTCTGTGACTAATTCTTCTAGCCATCCTTTCATTATCCATCCATCCTTGTCTTTGTTTTGCAAAAGTATGCACTTGAGGTAAAGAGAGAAGGGGCAATAATATTGGTAATATGGATTTTGAGAATAATTATCTTTTCAGTTTTTCCTAATGAAAAGTAGAAATGGCCAGTTCCAAAGCTGTCTTCTCAGCTGCTGATAAGATTAATGTACTGATTAACACCTTTTCCAAGTTGGATTGGAGGTGAAAGCAATTCCATTTGGCAAAACCTCATCCCATTTGCTGACATCTTCATTAACCTCACTGATAAGGAAACCATTTCACAATAAAAAATTCTCAAGGCTAGAGATTTTATCTTCACAGCTTCACCTAACAATGCTAATTCTCAGTGTGAAACACGCAGGTTCAATTGCCTTGATAATTTCACAGTGCCCTATACCTTTTTTTTTTTTTTTTTGGTGGTTAAAAGGTTGACATAAAAGAAACCAATTACTTCACACTCACTAGAGAAGGCTGATTTTCAAAAGGACATTTCACCTTTTAAGAAAAAGAGAGAGCAAAGATACAGGTAAAAGTGAATAAAAGGGTCACCAGACGCAGAAAGTTAGTAGAAAGTATGTTTTGAAAGAAAAAATGCCATGTGGGTATATTTAGAGATGTGCCAATTTTCTCTCTTGTAATCTGTAGTTTTCTCCAGTTTGCAAATAAGAACAGGCAACTAGACCATCCTATGCAGTCATATTGTTAAGAGGACAAATAGTTTGTCCAGAGTTCAGGCACAGTAGCTGTGATTAAAAGACCTGGCTGATAAAGAGCAGGCAATGTTTCGGAGAAGAGGGACCTCAGACAAATTTGAAAAGATTTGGTCTGGCTTTTTAAAATTCTTTGATTAATTCCTAGTGGATGGAAACTGCCCCACTTCCTTCTTTTCCTTTCCCTCCCTTTACATTACATTACTTTGTTTTCTTCTCACCTGAGTATTTTTTTTGGGGGGGGGAGGCTTGTGGGGGAGGGAGAGACAAAGAAAAATTAGTCAACATTTGGCAAAAGATACCAACCAGTTACTTCTTATTTCAAAGGCTTAGTTCTAACTGTGGGTAATGGCTGACTTTTTAACAGCAGTCAATGTATTTGCAATATAAGCAGCTTGCTATAACATAAGGAGTTATACTCTCTGTCAGTACCCAGCCCGGGCCGGGGAAGTTAATGACCCAACCAGAGGACCAAATTTGGTCACATGCCAAAATTGGTCACATGCCACCTGCATACGCTAAGCAGAAACTGCTGGTTCAGTACATTTGTAGTCGTGTGAACACTTCTTGTGGCATAGGCATTGCATTAGAATGTATCAAAGGCTGCTTCACATAGGAATTTCATGAAATGTTTTGTCAAGAAGTGTTTGAGAACTTTGCCACTAAGTGACTATGAGCTGGGTTCTGATCTTCCTTAGGCCATGTGTATGAGAAGCCATTTCTCTGAATTCATGGGAATGATGTAGGTCAATGATGCGCCCTCTCTTCCTCGCTGTGGCAGTCCCCAAGCTGGGGCTGGGAAGGAGGGGGGGGTCTCTCCCCCGCCACAGCCGCCACAGGGCTGGGGCTGAGAAGGAGGGCCGTCTCTCCCCTGCAGCCGCAGCCCTGGAGCTGGGGAAAGTCACCTATTTCTCTGGCTGCCGCAGCCCTGCACATCCCAAATTCCCCATACCCTCTCTTCTCACCCCACCGCCCCCTCCCACCTACCCCCTATTTCCCCCAAGGCCACCACCTCACCTTACATGTGCATCTTCTCCAGGGTCCAGGCACCTAATTAGTGGAGCCATGCCTGCATGGCTCCATTAATTAGGTGGGTGGCCCTTCATTCTCTCATGTGTGGCCGCACCTTAGAGGGAACTATCCGCGGATCACCTGGAGCTCGCGGACCACTGGTGGTCCACGGACCACAGTTTGAGAACCTCTGATGTAGGTGTAAAACCAGCATAAGAGAGATCTGAATTAGGATCTGTGCATACAAATATATGCATGTTTGTGCACCCATTTGCTTGAAAAAGAAGCTAGAAAAATGCAAGCTCTCTTATGTAATTGCATGGAAAACTGTTTTTATAAATGTATATAAAAAATCTCAGCTTCAGATGTAGGAAGGGCAAATAAGTGTTCCTATATGGGATTATACCAATAGTCCATTTAGTCTGGTAGCCTGCCAACACTTGATGTGGCAGAAGAAGAAAAACTCTGTTCCTACCCCATAAAATATCTGGCTTATTTTGCAATTCTATCCTCCTCCAT
Organism: Terrapene triunguis; assembly: GCF_002925995.2. Taxonomy (NCBI): domain Eukaryota; kingdom Metazoa; phylum Chordata; order Testudines; family Emydidae; genus Terrapene; species Terrapene triunguis. The sequence continues at coordinate 4,154,752 of NW_020699373.1, forward strand.
GAAGGGGGAAGGGAGAAAAATCAACAAGACAGCAATAGGTAAATCTATTCCTGCTGGAATTCCAAGAAAGAAATTGGAGTTACAGCATGGGTGAACTTGTATCACAGTCTCTTAAACATGGGATTCAGTCTCTCTCTGAATGTCTTGCAAACATAAGTACAACCATGTCCTTTCCAACTCCAACATTTCAGGCAAGACCTTTATGGTGCAAGGTTTGTCACCTCTCCTCCTAACAATCATACCTTTTGGACACCAATTTTGTGGGCCTGAATGGCACAAGATGGATTATCATTACAGGGCGCAGTGAAACCCATGAATACCCTGCTTGTAGGCCTCTGCAATGCAAGAAAGGTCTTGTATACACTTCACAAGCATAAACCCTTCCTGTGGGCTTAGTCAGTGCTAAATTGTATATATCTGGAATTTTGTAATTTACTGCTGCTACTGTTCAGTGATTTTGTGAAACTGAAATGGGGATTTTTTTTTAATTCCAAGCAGTGAGCCATTTAGTTTAGTATGAGGCCTATTGAAGGAGCGGGGTGTGGGGAGGGTTAGAATGCAGAACTGTTTCATTTTTCCTTCTGCAAATTTTTAAAACGGACTGGAAAAGAGGCAGCCATTATGAAACATTCATAGATAGATAGATAGATATAGATTCATATAGCCTAAGGCCAGAAGGGACCACTGCAATCATTTAGTCTGACCTCCTTGCCAACACAGGCAATAGAACTTACCTGAAATAATTCTTGTTTGAACAAGAGCATAGCTTTTAGAAAAACATCCACCATCCAATTCTGTGATTGAACCTGTGCTTCTAAAGTATGGCATCTCTAGGTGAAGGGAAAGACCACAACGCCAGTGGAATTTACAACTAAAAGAATTATAAAAAGATTTCCACAGTGTTCATTCTCTGGATCTGATTCTGGGTAGTTTAGGTGAGGGAGGGAAAAAAGAGTGTGGTGGGCTATGGGTGGAATTTTCAAAAGCACCTACGTGACTGAGGAGCCTAAGATCCATTTTCAAAAGTGGCTTAAACACTTAGAAGCTTGTTCTGTGTTCTAGCTCCTAGGAACTACAGGAATACAAATAAATGATAAAAGTAATAAATAATAATATCGTCACTGAGAGCTAATTGGACTTATGTTCCAAAGTGCCTAAGGCACTTTTAAAAATGGAACTGAGGCTCCTAAGTCACTTAGGTGCTTTAGAAAAGTAAATCTTAAAGTCCAGTTGGGAAGTACCTGACTCCTTAGAAACAGGAGTTCAGATCCTGATAGGGCTGACTCAGCTCTTCACTGTTTTCATAGAACTGGAAGGGACCTCGAGCGGTCATCTAGTCCAGTCCCCTGCACTCGTGGCAGGACTAAGTATTATCTAGATCATTCCTGACAGGTGTTTGTCTAACCTGTTCTTAAAAACCTCCAGTGGTGGAGATTCCACAACCTCCCTAGGCAATTTATTCCAGTGCTTAACCACCCTGACAGTTAGGAAGTTTTTCCTAATGTTTAACCTAAACCTCCCTTGTTGCAATTTAAGCCCATTGCTTCTTGTCCTATCCTCAGAGGTTAAGAAAAACAATTTTTCTCCCTCCTCCTTGTAACAATTTTTTACGTACTTGAAAACTGTCATCATGTCCCCTCTCAGTCTTCTCTTTTCCAGACTAAACAAACCTAATTTTTTCAATCTTCCCTCATAGGTGATGTTTTCTAGACCTTTAATCATTTTTGTTGCTCTTCTCTGGACTTTCTCCAATTTGTCCATATCTTTCCTGAAATGTGGCTCCCAGACTGGACACAATACTCCAGTTGAGGCCTAATCAGCGCAGAGTAGAGTAGAAGTATTACTTCTCATGTCTTGCTTACAGCACTCCTGGTAATACATCCCAGAATTGTGTTAGCTTTCTTTACAACAGCATTACACTGTTGACTCATATTTAGCTTGTGGTCCACTATAACCCCCAGATCCCCTTCTGTAGATCTGGTTTTGCTGCCACCACTCCCAAGTTCTAACTCCTTTCCCTGGGTAGCCTTGGGAGACTTCTTCACTAATTTTCTGGTGAACACCGATCCAAACCCTTGGATCTTAACACAAGGAGAATTTAACCATCCCCCCTCCTTTCCCCCACCAATTTCTGGTGAGTCCAGATCCAGTCCCCTTGGATCTTAAAACAAGGGAAAATCAATCAGGTTCTTTAAAAAAAGGGCTTTTAATTAAAGAAAAGAACGGTAAAAGAAACCCTCTGGGAGATAGCATACAAGCTGATTTTACAGACAACAGATTTAAAACACAGAAGACTTAGGCCTCATCTACTCTACGAGTTTAGCTCGACTTTAGCAGCGTTAAATCGAATTAAGCATGGACACGTCCACACGACGAAGCCCTTTTTTTCGATTTAAAGGGCCCTTTAAACCGGTGTCTTTACTCCACCTCCGACGAGGGGATTAGCGCTAAAATCGGCCTTTGCGGGTCGGATTTGGGGTAGTGTGGACAGAATTCGACGTTAGTGGCCTCCGGGAACTATCCCACAGTGTTTCATTGTGACCGCTCTGGACAGCGCTCTCAACTCAGATGCACTGACCAGGTAGACATGAAAAGCCCTGCAAACTTTTGAATTTCATTTACTGTTTGCCCAGCGTGGAGAGCACAGGTGACCACGCAGAGCTCATCAGCATAGGTAACCATGATGGAGTCCCAGGATCGCAAAAGAGCTCCATCATGGACCGAACGGGAGGTACGGGATCTGCTCGCCATATGGGGAGACAAATCAGTGCTAGCTGAACTCCGTAGCAGTAAACGAAATGGCAAATATTAGAAAAGGTCTCAAAGGCCATGAAGGACAGAGGCCATAACAGGGACGCACAGCAGTGCCGCGTGAAAATTAAGGAGCTAAGGCAAGCCTACCACAAAGCCAGAGAGGCAAACGGAAGGTCCGGGGCAGAGCCGCAAACATGCCGCTTCTACGCGGAGCTGCATGTGATGCTAGGGGGTGCAGCCACCGCTACCCCAACCATGTGCTTTGACTCCGTCAATGGAGAAACACGCAACAGAGAAGTGGGTTCGGGGTACGAGGAAGATGATGATGAAGACAATGAAGAGAGCTCACAGCAAGGAAGCGGAGAAACCAGTTTCCCCAACAGCCAGGATATGTTTATCACCCTGGACCTGGAACCAGTAACCCACGAACTCACCCAAGGCGTGCTCCCAGACCCTGAGGGCACACAAGGGACCTCTGGTGAGTGTACCTTTATAAATATTACACATGGTTTAAAAGCAAGCATGTTTAATGATTAATGATTAATTTGCCCTGGCAATCGTGGCCAGTACAGCTACTGGAAAAGTCTGTTAATGTGTATGGGGATGGAGTGGAAATCCTCCAGGGACATCTCCAGAAAGCTCTCCTTCATGTACTCCCAAAGCCTTTGCAAAAGGTTTCTGGGGAGGGCTGCCTTATCCCGTCCGCCATGGTAAGACACTTTACCACGCCAGACCAGTAGCACGTAGTCTGGAATCATTGCATAAAGCATGGCAGCATATGGTCCCGGTGTTTGCTGGCATGCAGACAACATCCATTCCTTATCTCTCTTTGTTATCCTCAGGAGAGTGATATCATTCACGGTCACCTGGTTGAAATGGGGTGATTTTATTAAGGGGACATTCAGAGGTGCCCGTTCCTGCTCGGCTGAACAGAAATGTTCCCCGCTGTTAGCCACGCGGTGGGGGGGAAGGGTGAAGTGATCATCCCAGAGAATTGGGTGTGTGTGTGTGTGGGGGTAGTTGGGTTTGTGCTGCATGTTAACCCGGAAACCCCAGCCCCTCCTTTTACATTGCAAACCCATTTTAAATGGCCAACCCAATGGGCCCTTGGTATGGGAAATGAGGGCACTGCTATTTGAAACCATTCCCACATGTTATGAAGGTTAAAAGAGCCAAAAGACTGTGACTTACCATGGCTGCCTGCAAGCCGAATTCTGTTGCCTGGCACTGCGTGAGTGATCTCTCACACCAGACCGGCAGGCCCTCAATATAAGAGGAAAAATGCGACCTTGTAACGAAAGCACATGTGCTGTGTAATGTGAACAGCAACATTTAACGTGAAAGAGTGTACCCATTGTTCTCTAAAATGTGTCTTTTTTAACCACCTCTCCCTTCTCCTCCACCAGCTGCAAATGTTTCTCCTTCGCAGAGGCTAGCAAAGATTAAAAGGAGAAAACGGCCGACTCGGGATGATATGTTCACGGAGCTCCAGATGTCCTCCCACTCTGAAAGAGCACAGCAGAATGCAGTGGAGGCAGTCAACGTCAGAGTGCAAAAAAGCACAATATGAATGAGAGGAGAGGTGGCGGGCTGAATCGCGGGCTGAACAGAGGAAGTGGCGGGCTGAAGATGATAGGTGGTGTCAGCTTGCAGACAGAAGGCAAGAGTCGATGCTCTGGCTGCTGGAGCATCAAACTGATATGCTCCAGCGTATGGTTGAGCTGCAGGAAAGGCAGCAGGAGCAGAGACCGCCGCTACAGCCCCTGTGTAACCAACAGCCCTCCTCCCCAAGTCCCATTGCCTCCTCACCCAGACGCCCAAGAAAACAGTGGGGGGGCCTCCGGCCACCCAGTCACTCCACCCCAGATGATTGCCCGAGCATCGGAAGGCTGGCCTTCAATAAGTGTTAAAGTTTTAAACTGCATGGTGTCCTTTTCCTTCCCTCCTCCCCCACCCATCCCAGGCTACCTTGGCAATTATCCCCCTAGTTGTGTGATGAATTAATAAAGAATGCATGAATGAGAAGTAACAATGACTTTATTGCCTCTGCAAGCAGTGCTCGAAGGGGGGAGGGGAGGGTGGGGTGTTTGGTTTACAGGGAAGTAGAGTGAACCGCGGGGGGGGCGGGCGAAGGGTTCATCAAGGAGAAACAAACAGAAGTTTCACACCGTAGCCTGGCCAGTCACAACACTCGTTTTCAAAGCTTCTCTGATGCGCACCGCGCCCTGCTGTACTCTTCTAACCGCCCTGGTGTCTGGCTGCGCGTAATCAGCGGCCAGGCGATTTGCCTCAACCTCCTACCCCGCCATAAATGTCTCCCCACTTACTCTCACAGATATTGTGGAGCGCACAGCAAGCAGCAATAACAATGGGGATATTGGTTTCGCTGAGGTCTATCCGAGTCAGTAAGCTGCGCCAGCGCGCTTTTAAACGTCCAAATGCACATTCCACCACCATTCGGCACTTGCTCAGCCTATAGTTGAACAGGTCCTGACTACTGTCCAGGCTGCCTGTGTACGGCTTCATGAGCCATGGTATTAAGGGATACGCTGGGTCCCCAAGGATAACGATAGGCATTTCAACATCCCCAACGGTTATTTTCTGGTCTGGGAAGAAAGTCCCTTCCTCCAGCTTTTGAAACAGACCACAGTGCCTGAAGACGCGAGCATCATGTACCTTTCTCGGCCATCCCACGTTGATGTTGGTGAAACATCCCTTGTGATCCACCAGGGCTTGCAGCAGCATTGAAAAGTACCCCTTGCGGTTTATGTACTCGGTGGCTTGGTGCTCCGGTGACAAGATAGGGATATGGGTTCCGTCTATCGCCCCACCACAGTTTGGGAATCCCATTGCAGCAAAGCCATCCACTATGACCTGCACGTTTCCCAGAGTCACTACCCTTGATATCACCAGGTCTTTGATTGCCCTGGCAACTTGGATCACAGCAGCCCCCACAGTAGATTTGCCCACTTCAAATTGATTCCCGACTGACCGGTAGCTGTCTGGCGTTGCAAGCTTCCACAGGGCTATCGCCACTCGCTTCTCAACTGTGAGGGCTGCTCTCATCCTGGTATTCTGGCACTTCAGGGCAGGGGAAAGCAAGTCACAAAGTTCCATGAAAGTGCCCTTACGCATGCGAAAGTTTTGCAGCCACTGGGAATCGTCCCACACCTGCAACACGATGCGGTCCCACCAGTCTGCTTGTTTCCCGGGCCCAGAATCGGCATTCCACAGCATGAACCTGCCCCAGTAACACCATGATTTGCACATTGCTGGGGCCTGTACTTTGTGAGAGGTCTATGTCCATGTCAATTTCCTCATCACTCTTGTTGCTGCGCTGCAATCGCTGCAATTGCCTCCTCACCTGGTTTTGCTTTGGCATGTTCAAGCTCTGCATATACTCCAGGACAATGCGCGTGGTGTTCATAGTGCTCATAATTGCCGCGGTGATCTGAGCGGGCTCCATGATCCCAATGCTATGGCATCTGGGCTGAAAAAAGGCACGAAACTATTGTCTGACGGAGGGAGGGAGGGAGGGGCGAGTGACGACATGGCTTACAGGTACAGGGAATTAAAATCAACAAAGGTGGCTGTGCATCAGGGAGAAACACAAACAACTGTCACACAGAATGGCCCCCCCAAAGATTGAACTCAAAACCCTGGGTTTAGCAGGCCATTGATTTCATGGGGAAGCAAATGAATACAGAACAAATCTGGTCCATCTATTTTTTACATCTTAAGCTGGCAGCGGACGGTGCAGCATGACTGATAGCCATCGGCATCTTCTGGGTGCTTGGCAGAAAATGATGTACTACGACTGCTAGCCATCATCGTAAAGACGGTTCAATAGGCCAGGAGACAAAACATGTCTGCCCAGGTACCTCTGATTGAACTCACTGAGGAGTATGACGATGACGGATATCAATCGTAATACACCATCCACTGCCAAAAGGCAATTAGCTGCTGCTGTGTAGCAATGCAGTACCACATCTGCTGGCACCCAGATGACATATGGTGACAGTGAGCTGAGCTGAGCTGAGTGGGCTCCATGCTTGCCGTGGTATGTTGTCTGCACAGGTAACCCAGGTAAAAAGGCGCGAATCGATTGTCTGCCGTTGCTCTGACGGAGGGGGAGGGGCCTGACAACATGTACCCAGAACCCCCCGCGACACTGTTTTTGCATCATCAGGCATTGGGATCTCAACCCAGAATTCCAATGGGCGGCGGAGACTGCGGGAACTGTGGGATAGCTACCCACAGTGCAACGCTCCGGAAGTCGACGCTAGCCTCGGTACTGTGGACGCGGTCCGCCGACTTAATGCACTTAGACCATTTTATGTGGGGACACACACAATCGACTGTATAAAACCGATTTCTATAAAACCGGCTTCTATAAATTCGACCTAATTTCGTAGTGTAGACGTACCCTCAGTTACCCAAAAAATACCCAATTTGATTATTCCCTAATGCCCAAGACAATTACAAAGAAATAAACATAAACCTATTTATTTCCTTCACGAATACTTACTACTTGATAAGAGGCTGAATTTTGGAGCTTTTCCACTCCGGTCAAAACTTAAACTGAACTAAACAAAGGACACTTTCCTCCTTCCTTTTGAACCATCTTATCCCCCCATTGGTTCCTCTGGTCAGGTGTCAGCTAGGCTAGGTGAACTTCTTAACCCTTTACAGGTAAAAGAGGCATTAACCCTTAACTATCTGTTTATGACAACTTCATTTCTCAAACTTAACATGTTCATTCTGGTATTTTGCATTCGTAGAAATATAAGGCTGAATATAATATAAGAACATAGGCCACTAACCAAAATAGACAATATCTTTTACCATTGGCGACTTTTTCTAACTCTTCAACCTTGAGTACTTTCTAGAATCTAATTCTGCACTGGAGTCTTTTTCGACAGCTCATATCACTCTAAAGGGCCACACTGTAATTGGAAAGCTCCTGAACTGCTGCTGTTCTCTGCCTTTGCCTTTTCTTTCCTTGGCATTCCAAATCCAGGCTTATCTAGCCCAGGGTTTTGGCACTAACAAAATGTTGGTCCAATTTTCAAACACAGGAGACTAAAGTTCAGCACTGAAATCTGCATTTAGGTCCCTATAACAATATTTGGATGCCTCAACAGCCATTTTAACTCCCCAGAATAAGCATCCATTTAGGTGTCTAATTTTAGGTGCCCACTTTAGAAAATAAGGTCTCATCTACACTGGAGGGTTTTGCACCAGTGTTGTTACACTCATAGATATGCACTAGGGCAAGGCTTGGTTTAATGTGGTTCAGTGCAATCTATATTAGGGGCATATCTAAATCAGTATAAATAACCTCAAGATTGGCAAGGCCTAAGACTGTACATGTTCGATCATAATGTTAATTAGTTTGAAGTTCAGACACAAAATAATTCATGATGCTGTCGTCCCACCCCCCACCCCGTGCAAGTGAGCTGAAGCTGCTAATACAAATGACTATGATGCCCATGGGCATTAAAATGTTGAGTAGGAGGCAAAGAGGGCTGGGGCACTAGGAGTGTCTTGTTTTTGTCTTTAGATAGGAGTAGGTGTCATCCCATATTATCGTGAAGAGAAGGGAAAGCTGGAACACCTAGTGAAATGGTGTGTTTGTAGGGCAGCGGCTGTTTGTCTGTACAGTGTCTCTCTCAATTGGGCCGCCAGATTCTACCGCAACACAACTACATAATATCAATAGTGTTGTATGTGTTTGTATTTCTGCGGTGCTCGCCTTTTTAATAGGTGTCCGTGATTACAACGCTTACTGTCCTTGCAGCTCTTGCTCCAGCTCAGCCTCTTTTAAGCTAAAAGAAACCTAGGAAAGAGACAGTTCCAACTGTCAAAACCTTAATTCCATCTCTCTTGCCCTTTCCCTTAGCTTTGTGGTTAATTGCAGGTTATGCACTGTGCTGATCATGGGGAGATTGTTTCATTTCAAAGGCATTTCACACCTTTGCCCTGGAGGTGTGACAGAGTGCATGGCACTGTCACCTTGTTGGTAGCTCAGAGTGCAGCAGAGTGTGTTCAGCCTTTATGGAATCTTTCACATCAGTGCAACACTTAAGTTGATTGGGCGATGCCATCGTAACAGGACAGTGCCCCAGAGGCTGTTTTAGGGCAGGGTTTAGTACATAATTACAGGAAGAAGAGGGGTGGAAGTTGAAGCCAAGGGGAAAGAGTGAAATACAGAAGAGAACTATGGAGACACAGGAGACTCCTGAATTAGCAAGCAAGTTGCATCAAGGGCTCAGATTTGTGCTGCAGACCAGAAGAAGAGATCTGAGGGGATTTTGGAAATATCAATGGGCAGGCACTCCTTGTCACAAGAACAGTGGGGGCGCTATGTAGCCTATGAATAGTGCCTGAGAACAAGTAAAACCCTTTTGGGAAGCAGCTGCATCTCTCTCTGGGAACCACCATCTGAAATAATGGGAGAGGATGTTTGAACCACACTGTATAGTGAATCTTTGAGAAACAAGGAGAGGACAGAAACAGGCTAAGTCATGTCAGCCTGTGAATGTATTGAGTAAGAGAACAGGGTCTGACTCACATAATAAAATATAGGACAGTGCAATGTGTAGCTTAGAACAGTGGTTTTCAACCTGTGGTCCACAGACCTCTGGAGGGTCCACGCTTCCATTTGAAATTTGTAGGGGTCTGCAAATGAAAAAAGGGTTGAAAACCACTGGCTTAGAAGAATGAGGCAATAAGTACTATTGTTGCTGTATGCTATAAATTATGCATTTGTGTACCATATTGGTTATTTCTACCCAGAACAGATTCTCTCTGTTCCTCATAAAAAGTAGAACCACAAAAATGTGTTTTTTAAAGATAGGTGATGTGATCAGTCTTCACTGAACAAACCAATTCCAAAACATTTGATAATTAAGCTACTTGGAAGTTCCCACCAGATATTTCAGGTATTTTTCTCAGCCATATATTGATGTATGGTACCTAGTAATAGACTTATTGTAGTTATGATGAGATTGTGACATAAACTCCCATCCTGATCTTGAGCTAATGAAGTGGAACCAGAAGCTCAGTGAAGCAGAAAGGTACCAGAGTACTCTATCCATGCATTCCAGTTAGTCTCAGGGAATACAGAAATTGAACGTGTTAAGTAATTCTAATCTCCTGCATTTCAGATTCAATGGATAAAATACTTTTCTTGAGCCAACAACTCAAGAATTTAAAATTTCCACAGTGTAAGTTGAGATGAACCGGAACCCAAACTCCAGATTTGAACACTTCTGAATTTTAGGCAGTCTTTTCTAATACCAATGGGTTCGATTCTTCTATTAAAAAACACCAGATAACCAAGCTCAATCAGATTACAAATCAAAAATATATCAGCACCGACAGAAAGAGTTAATACTTTACCCAGTCTGGGGAGTAGGCTTGCAGCTTACATTCTCACTACTCCAAAGGTATGACCTCATTTCAATCTCCATTTATACCCTATCTGTTAACATCAAATAGAAAATACCTCAATTATTACAGACCTTTCTCTTCTTATCTTATCTAATTCGTACCTTTTGTTTTTCAGGGTACAGAGACACCTATCCCAATTATTTCTAACACCTTATCTATTTAAATAGACTTGTACCAATTTTTCCAATTATCCTAGAACACTGTTTATATTTGGCATCACTTCTGAAAGGTTCTGCATACATAAATAATAGTTTACCTGCTAATAATACACATTGAAGCTTGGCATCCTGGGAGTTTGGTTTGTAACAGCTTAGCTTCGGTACAAGTCATCTAGAAATATATGATATTGGCTAACACCTTGCTTCACAACAGGCCAATATATCTACAACAGATTAAAACAACCCCCCAGATTCAAGCATGCTGATACTTGGGGAAGTTCAGATCCAGGTTTAGATCCAAAGTCTGTGTGTTGGGCCTATCTCTACATCTAAGATGGCACTGGACAAAGTCATTAAAGATGCACTATTAGATTATGTGTTTGGATGTTGCATACTGCGTATAGCATGGTGTGCTGGGTGGGGGGGACAATTCTTACTTGACTTAAATGAGAGTTTTGTTCAAGTTAGGGCTCAGAATTTGGCCCTTGGTGATTTAATAGATTTGTTTCAGTCAGGTTGGGGTTTGGTTTTAAGTTCTTTGGGGGAGGGGGCACGGGGGGGATTGTTTGTTTTTGTTTTCTGATATGTTCACAGTTTTCATTCGGTCTCTGGGGAGCATAATGTTTCATGATAGTGGTACCTATTATGATTTCTCTGATAAAATTATTGCATTCTGAACGTATCATTCCTGTAAATGGCATCAACATGTAGGTATGACCATGGTAAGGATGTGAATAGGTCTGACACTCAGTTCTATTTGGAGTTGTATTAGTTAATACCTTAGTTTGAAAACAGCATAAAAATCTATGAAAATAATAAGGAAAGAGGTTAATAGTGCAATGCAGTGTGTTGTTTTAATCAATGTTAGGATAACCTTGGGATGTGGGAAATGTCAATTTCTATTGGCTATGCCAGTGTTGAACCTCAGGTTCAGCCAAAGATATGTGCAGTCCAGGAAGAAATGTTCATAATTAGAAACAAGAAGAGACAGAAGTTGAAAGCTTGTGGTAGTGGTAGCAGCAGAAGTGCTTTCACCAATAATTTTAGACAGTAAGCAGATCACACAGCCCTTTGTGACAGCTAGAAAAGTTCTTGTAATGCTTGTGCCAATGAGCTCTTTTCACACCCCTTCGGAGTATTCGTCTTGGGTTCTTTTTTTCTTGGTGGGAAGAAGGAAATAATAATAATAATTAATAATAATAGCAATAATTAATAATAATGACATGCCATCAGATGTTTAAATGATGCTGCAGTAATAGCATTGCTTATTGACTCTGAATGATACTGTATTGATTACTTGGGTTAGTATGTGTGTGTGCGCCTGTGTGTGAACTAAGTCCGATTCTTACCAAATACACAATTAGTTACCGTAAACTAGAGGTAGCAAGAGTTTGATATAAAACAGCACAAACCCTGAGAAAAATGTCTGTGCTACCAATCTATTCAGGGAGAAGGGAAAATATTTTCTATTCCAGAGTCCAAAATATAAGGAAGTGGAAGGAAGATTTTTCCTGTGATGATCAGAAACCATAAAAGCTTTCCCATTAAAAGCAATGAGAAAAAGTTATGCCTAATCCTAGAAGCAAAAAAGATATGACCAGAAATAGCATCATGCCATGAAGCAACCTGCCACTGATTCAAAAATAAACATAACTAGCTCAGCCCTGTCGGAAGAACTCACTACGGAATAGTAATTTCTCCTTCCTCTGACTCTCAATCCCATATTTCAGTTTTCGTTTTCCTGCTCCTATAAAAAGTCTCTCCCAATCCTGCTAACTGCCCAAGAGCAATTCCCCAGACAGAATCAGAGCGCCCCTAGCACAGCTGGACTATTTGAGTGCTGATTATTAATTTTTTCATGCATTCTGTCTATAGGCACATGAGCAAATACACACTCTTTCATTCCATTCTCTCCCACATAACACAGTACAGTTTGGAGAAAGCATCCACAGTAAAATCAGCCCACTTCTAGATTTCAATGGAGCTATACCAATTTTCATTAGCTAAGGATCTGGCCCTAAGTGTTAATTGTGTACTTCCATTCTATCTATATCTATTTCCCTAGTTTCCTATAAGTGACTTTCAATGCCTCCGATTACTGCTTTTATACTATGTCCATAGTAGATCTTCATGAGTAAGGAAGATACATTGAAGCTGGCAGATAAAATGCCTTGTTCAGTCTTCCACCTAAAAATACCCTGGGCATCTTTAAGGTGAGCGGAATAAACTGTAATATGTAAATTAATTAGGGCTGTCAAACAATTAAAAAATTAATTGTGATTAATCACACTGTTAATAATAGAATACCATTTATTTAAATATTTTGGATGTTTTGTACACAGTTCACTTTATATTATTATTTTTATTATAAATATTTGCACTGTAAAAATACTGAACAAAAGAAACAGTATTTTTCAATTCACCTCATACTGTTGTGCAATCTCATTATCGTGAAAGTGCAAATGTAGATTTTTTTTGTTACATAACTGCACTTAAAAACAAAACAATGCAAAACTTTAGAGCCTACAAGTCCACTCAGTCCTACTTCTTGTTCAGCCAATTGTTAAAACAAACAAGTTTGTTTACATTTACAGGAGATAATGCTGCCCCACTTCTTATTTACAATGTCACCAGAATGTGAGAACGGGCATTTGCATGGGACCTTTGTAGCCGTCATTGCAAGGTATCTATGTGCCAGATACGCTAAACATTCGTATGTCCCTTCAAGCTTCAGCCACCATTCCAAAGGACATGCTTCCATGCTGATGACGCTTGTAAAAAAAAAAAAAGCGTTAATTAAATTTGTGACTGAACTGCTTGAGGCAGAATTGTATGTATCTGGCTCTATTTTACCCACACTCTGCCATATATTTCATGTTATAGCAGTCTTGGATGATGACCCAGCACATGTTCGTTTTAAGAACACTTTCACAGCAGATTTGACAAAACGCAAAGAAGGTACCAATGTGAGATTTCTAAAGATAGCTCCAGCACTCGACCCAAGGTTTAAGAATCTGAAGTACCTTCCAAAATCTGAGAGGGACCAGGTGTGGAGCATGCTTTCAGAAGTCTTAAAAGAGCAACACTCCAATACGGAAACTACAGAATCCAAACCACCAAAAAAGAAAATCAGCCTTCTGCTGGTGGCATTTGACTCAGATGATGACAATGAACATGTGTCAGCCTGCATTGCTTTGGATTGTTATCAAGCTGAACCTGTCATCAGCATGGATGCATGTCCTCTGGAATGGTGGCTGAAGCATGAAGGGACATATGAATGTTTACTGCGTCTGGCATGTAAATATTTCACAATGCTGGCTACAACAGTGCCATGTGAACACCTGCTCTCACTTTCAGGTGACATTGTGAAAAAGAAGCTGGCAGCATTATCTCCTGCAAATGTAAATAAAATTGTTTGTCTGAGCGATTGGCTGAATAAGAAATAGTACTGAATGGACTTGTATGCTCTAAAGTTATACATTGTTTTATTTTTGAATGCCGTTATTTTTTGTACATAATTATCATGAAAGTTGAACTTACAAATGTAGAAAGAGATTTCACTACAGTACTTGTATTAGGCTAATTGAAAAATACTATTTTGTTTTTTACAGGACAAATATTCATAATAAAAATAAATATAAAGTGAGCACTGTACTCTTTGTATTCTGTGTTATAATTGAAATCAATATATTTGAAAATGTAGAAAAACATCCAAAAATATGTAATAAATTTCAATTGGAATTTTATTGCTTAACAGTGTGATTAATCGCGATGAATTTTTTTAATTGCAGTTAATTTTTTTTAATTAATCACGTGAGTTAACTGCAATTAATCAACAGCCCTAAAATTAATATATTATAAAATATATCTTTCCTGGTTACACGACTGATACAGGGTCACACAATTGCCATCTTTCTTGGTGAATGCAACCACCTTTGTTGTACAAAATAATACAGTGCAATGCAACTTTATTTATGAACAGACTGGATCCTCAACAGGATTAAATCAGTATGTGGTATCTGCTACAGACAACTGTGTACTGTAAAAATAGTGCATGATGAATAAATGAATATGTTTGGAAACAAAACCAATAACAGAGGAAGAGACACACTAAGTTGCATGAGTGAGGGGGAAAAGCTGTGCTGGGGGTTGAGATAGGAAATGTGAGCTGACAAGGTGAAAGAGCTACAGGGGGATCCTCATGCTGCTGGTGCAGAAAGTGAGAGCAGGGACAGAGAAGATGCTAACATTATTGTGAGAGAGACTAGATCTGAGCTACAGACTGCAGCAGCTGCACGGAGGTTTCTCCTTGTACAGTGGGGGCGAGTGGAGTTGTTTGACAACGATGTTGGTGTGGTTGTGTGTTTGTACATTTGAGAAAGCAGCTGAGCACCATTTTGCTTATACTGGAGGCAGAAGATCTAGGATTTAGGAAAGGTCTAAAAAAGGTGTGCTCACATATCACAACCAGAGGCAGCCTTATGAATAAAACCTAGAGGCAGCAAGTGAATCAACTTGCTGGTGAGGCCTGACCATTCCCCAACCCCTGCAGTGCTTGAGGGCAGGGGCTCATCAGGGCCTCTAGTTCCCCTCAACATGGGTTTTGGGTGGCTAGTGGGCCATCCTGCAAGTCCTCGAAGCCTTAGAGATTCTGCTTCTACCTTCTACCTCCACCCTTTTAAGTCATAGGAGGCTTACCAGAGGGCCCTCCAAAAACAACCCTTGCAAGCTGTACAAGGCTACTCCATGCCCCCCCAAACCTTAGGAAACACAGAAATATATACAAATAAAGCTGAGTCACACAGGTATTACTGGATTTTAAACAAAGGTGACAGGTTAAATAAAGCTAGTAAGATGTAGATCCTGATAATGTATGGGCACAACAGTACAGACAAAGACTGAGCAAACAATGTGTCTTCAGAAAAAAGTTTCCTTTGTAAACATATGTAAATAAATACATCTATAAAAAGATGAAAGGAATGAGTACCTGCAATAAATAGAGAGAACATAAGGGATAAATAAAGGAATGAAAAGAAATTCTCTGCTTTGTGACTAAAAATAACAGAGTGAGTATTTGAAGCAGATGACTGTTATTTTTATTTCTGATGGAATAGTATAGTTTCATGAGTATTAGGCTCATATAATTTCTCCTTGCTTTCATCTCCATTCTATAGTGCTTATCAATTTTACAAAGCTGACATTACAACGTTGTCACTCTCTCATACATGCAAACACACATTATGGACACAGAATAGCAATCTAATCAAATCGCACACATCAGTCTGTCTCTCACAGCCATCGTAATAAAAAGAGGATTTAGAAAAATCAAACAAGACAACAGAACTACTTACATCTAGAAGAATCAATGCAGTCACATGTAGCTAACTTGGTACCCGTGGTAGGAAAAATAAAAATATAACCTATTTCCATCAATACCACTAAAACCTGACTGGATAAATTTTTCCATTGTTCCTAAAACAGAAAAGCTCAGATCTATTGAAGTCTGGGTAGAAATCTACCCTGTGTAAGTTGTGTCATCCTTTAAATACAGAATGACAGAGAAATGAATCTAAGTTATTTAGAAACAGTTCAACAGAAACTTCAGCTCTCATGCTATTGTGCTAGCTCTGATTGATAACCAGGATGTATCTGAAAATAAATTGGATTACATTGAGAAGTGAATGAGAAGTATAGGAAGAATAATCCTGGCTCTTTTGGGAGCAATAAAAGTCGAGAAGAGAGAATATGGAGGGAGAGGGAGAGGGGGAGGGAGAGGCGGAGGTAGAGGGACAGGAGGAAAGGAAGCCTTACAGGAAAATCTACCTGTTTTTCTGGTCCAAAAGGAGGAACCACCGAAACAAATTGGTTGCATACTGGAGCTTGCAACCGTTAGCCATTTTTTTTAAATGACAGGAAAATAAAACATGAAGAACCCACTGGTTCTGTAGTACAGAGTTGGTCAACTTGTCATGTAAGCAAACCCAGGACTGAAGAGCATATCCTTTGAACAGAAGTTTCCCATCTTGACTGAAAGGCTTATTTAGAGCTATTTCCAGTGTTTATCATCAAGTTTGCTAGCTCTAGACCCCAGCCAGTCCCTCCTGATTTGCCCAGAGTATACAGTAACTGTTGTGGGCCTATGTGTAGAGACCAAAATGTGCTCTTAACAAGAACTAAGAGATAGTGTATATATGACTTCAAGAAGCAAAAGGAACAAGAGCGATATTTTATTTTTATCCAGTATACCAAAGTATGGCACGACATTTACTGTGCTAGTAGTCAGAACTGTACAAATATCATTTCTCTGTTTCATAGTGTAGCTAGCTGCCCTAGAAACAGCACAAGAAACAATGCTGTGAAAAGAGGTTCTGCAGCTCCTTCTACTACTGTACAACTAAGTTTGTGTCCAATTAAAATGTATTGTGAAGAAAACAGTCAGTGCAGAAAAGCCAGCCCAAGGAGCGATTGCTGTGATGTTACAATTGTAATTCATAAAAAATGGGCAAAAACTGGAAAAAAAATCATTTTTTAACTTCTATGTGAAGCTGAACTATTAGCCATACACATAATATTCATTTGAAAGGTTTTTAAGACTATAAACATTAGGCTGTGCATGAAAATTTCATTCTTCATCCTGTGAATGAAAACTGCATTCTAAAAATTTAGAGGACAAATGTTAAAAACACCAAAGTTCTTCTCAGGCTTATGAGGATATCTCCATTAATTTATAAGCCTATCTCCTAGACCAGGAAGGGACCTTAAAAGGTCATGGAGTCCTACCCCCTGCCTTCACTAGCAGGACCAATACTGATTTTCCTCTAGATCCCTAAGTGGCCCCCTCAAGGATTGAACTCACAACCCTGGGTTTAGTACCCCAATGCTCAAACCACTGAGCTATCCCTCCCCCCTTATTGTGAGGAAACAATAAGAGTGTTACAGAATTGTGTATAAGCCTTACTCCTGAGGGAATTCTGTGCCAAAAAATTTAAAATTCTGTGCAAAAAATTTAAAATTATGTGCACGATATTTTAAAATTCTGCAAATTTTATTTGTCAATAAATAAATGTGGCTCCAGCATGGTAGTGGGGAGCACAGGCCACTGGCTGCATTGAGCTGGAAGATCATCCTGAAGCCCTCAGCTCCCCTGGTACACAGACTCGGCAGTGAGACTGCACCTGACTCTGACACAGTGCAAGGGCTGGGCCTGTCCCAGAAATACCCCAGGACCCCGCCCCTCTGTGCCAGGTGCACCAGGTGTGGGTGGGCAGGCTCAGCCCAGTAGGATCCAAGTGTGGAGGGGCTTAGTGTGGGGGGATCCAGGTGTGGGGTGAGCAGTTTCTGTGTGGGGCAATGTGGGTGCGGGCGGCTCAGTGGGAGATTTGGATGCACAGAGGCTCTTTGGGGTGTTCTAGGTGCAGGGGCAGTGGGACTCTGCAGGGGATCCAGGTGAAGGTGTTGGGGGTTGGGGCTCAGGAGGGGGGGCTGGGTGTGGGGGACTCAGTGTGTGGGGTCCAGGTGCTGGGGGAGTGGGGCTTGATAGAGTGGGGGTCCAGGTGCAGCTGGTTGGGGATCAGTGGGGTGAGGGTCTGGGTGTGGGGGGCTCATAAAGGGGTCCAGGTGGGGGGAGGTGGGGCTTGTCAGGTTGAGGGTTAGATGGGCCTGCTTGACAGAGGAGCCCCAGCTGCTGCCGAGGTGATGCCACATGCTGGGCTCCCGCTTCCCCCCCCCCCCTGCAATTCCCCTACTCCCTTTTCTTCTCCATTCCCCTCCCCTCACTCCCACATTTTCCTCCCCCTGCCCTGTTCCCCCCTTCCTTCCCCACTGCCCCTTCCCCGTGCCCCCCTTGCGTTATTTCCCCCACCCCTCTAACTCAGCCCCACTGCGGGCACTCATTGTTGTACGGAATAGAAAACAGGAAGGCTCCCAGCACACAGACGGGGAGCACGACTGGCACCTGGACCCAGGAGGCGGCATTCAGCTGCTGAGTCAGGGAAGCGGAGACACAGCCTCTTCAGCTGGGCAGCCGTGCGCTTGCAGAATGAGGGGGGGCAGTGCCATGTAACCCTGTGTTCCTCCTCATGCCTCGCCTCTGGAGGGGGGCAATCCCCCCCAAAACTGTGCCCACGGTTGCCCCCCCCCCCCTCCTCCCCCGCGTGGCTTCCCTTTGCTTCCCTGTCATTTTCTGCAGGGAAACACAGGAAATCTGTGGGAGTGAGGGGTGTCTTCTGTCCCACAGAATCTCCCAAGGAGTAAAGCCTAGAAGGGAAGTGGAATAAGTGAGGCATTTGTGATTGGAGAGAGAGAGAGAGAGAGAGAGAGGTATAGCTAGTGGGTGGAATAAACTATCACTGTATGTTGAAAAAGGGAGATCAGCTGGGGTGGTGAAGTAGTTTACTAGAAACTTCTGGAAGTTGGGCAGGGCATCTGATGATGTCGTTGTATATAAAGCTGGCTAGTTTCATCTTATTTATTAGTCTTCATGATGTTTAATTCACTAGCTGGTTGTTTTCATTCTAACTGTAGTAAATGTGAAAGCTGCTAATCAATACTGCAAAAAGGCGATTAGTGTTCAGTAGTTACCAAATATTATTGTATGTCTTTATATAATAGTCTTATATAGACATGTCTGAAACTGACATAGTGAGAGGAACAAAGCGATTGAATGGACTTAACTAATGAAAACAGATAATTCTGCTAAACTAAAATGTAAACGGTCAAAAGTTCTTAAGGAGCAAGATAGAAAATATTTGTGGTCATCATAAAAGGTATAGAAAATTGGTGCCTTCAAATTCTTATAGAGCAAATGTGCCACTGAATGAAACATTGCAGAAGGGCAAAGCATCAATGAGTTTGATGATCCTACAAGTGAGACTTTCCTGATGCCATTGCCATCCCTAAAATGTAGCTCCATAATGACCATTTAAGTCCCAGTTCCAGGCCTTCCAGTAGCAATTCAAAATCAGCTTAATTCACAGATGATCACTAGTTGTTTTCAACACCAAACTACTGCAGACCTCAAATAATGATTATGCCATAAAAACCTCTGAAAGACAGAGCTCTGAACTTTACACAAAAGTTGCAAACTTCTTTTAAGTTAACATCTCATTCAATGTAGGACAAAATGAGCAATTTAAATAAATAACCGAAGGACTTTGTTTTCACTTCTCCAGAGAGATTTAAAGTCACATGATCCACTACTAGATGTTGCAAATGAGGAAAGAGGAAAAATTGAGGGAAGAACTAAAAAGAATCAATACTAACATTAATACAAGATTGTTGGTCAAACCTGAGAAATGACCCAAGAAACATCCATATATCCATATGCCTACTTCATGCTATTGAGTCTATGTCTGAAAAGAAAGCTGAAGAATATATCCATATTGCTGACAATGTCTCTTAAGAATGGAGGTTAAAGAATGATAAGGAAGTCTTTGTCATTTGCTCAAACAATGAAAAGAAAATGAAATGGAAGAACTCCTTTAGTGAAATCTTCCTAAACTTCTGGCATCTAATACTGTCCTAAATCCCAGTGTGAAAGTACAAAAAATTCTCCACAATTGCCATCAAACTAATGGTTGGTTGGTTGTCTGTTTGTAAAAGAAGGATTGATTCCTAAGTTTCCCAGTGATACTCAGAAGATCTCTCAGGTATATTGCATGTTTGCATTTTCATCAAACTACCACACATATGCTGAAATTTGCTCTAAGCATGAGAGGAACTTTGAAATAAAACATGCTTATGAGGTACTCTACACAGAAGCACTACATTTACTACAGCAATTGAATATGTTTTCAAAGGGATTAACATATTATAGGCTGACGACAATACTGTTGGAGTATCAGTGGAGATCTGGCTGGATCTAATTGACAACAGAGAAATGAAACTATACTAGAATACAATCGAAAACCAATTCAGAGAAGCTATGGCATCTTTTTATCATTTACAAACTGGCTAATACAAAATACAAAGTCTAGTTAACCTTGGAACAGAAATAAGAGGCTGAAATATAGCTAAAGGAATTCCCTTCCTTCACCTAATAGTTATAATTGGAGACTCCGATTTCTACCCCAAATCTATGACTGAGTTAGAGACTGTTGCATAACAACGGTGGGAAATTATGGAAGTAAATTCACAGAAGACAGAACAGGTGAATTCAGAATTCTGTCAATATTTAAAAGACTTGTTAACCTATCCAGCCAGCTCTGTGTTGGTTGAGCATGTTTGTGACACAATCATATTAGTTTGCTCTGAATTTATGAATAGATTAAGTTCTAAAACAGTAAATACATTGGTAGGAGCATATCAGTATCTAAGGACAGATACAAAGGAACTGCAGGACTCAGTTAATGTGTTCCTGTTTTTAAGATACAGAATTATAAATAGTCTTACAAAATAAATAACATAGTCTATTATTATTATTTTATTTATTTGTATTATACTAACACCTAGGGACCCCCAACTTAGATCAGGTCCCCATTGTGCACTGTACAGTTATAGACAAATAGACAGCCCCTGCCTTGAAGAGATTACAACCAAAATGTATAAGACAGGCAAAGGGTGGGAGAAAGGGATAGAACAGACAAACAGTTGCCAGGGATGGTCTAGGTATACTTAATTCAACTTCAGTGTAGGGGGATGGACCAGATGACCTCTTGAGGTTCCTTCCAGCCCTACATTTCTATAATTCTATGAGTGGTGGCTTGTAAAATTCCTTTCTTTCTTACTTAATGGTTTAGTGGGGTTTTTTTGTTGGGTGGGGTTTGGGTGGGTGGGGATTATCTAATCAGAAAGACAAGGGAAGGGAGGGGTCATAGAAGGGAGGGAGATAAGGGGAATAGGGCGGGAAAGCAGAGGGAGTGAAGGGGAGCATGGAGAACAGGTGGAGGTGAGACTGCAGTGAACAGAATGGGATCAAGGAACAGTAGAGGGTTGGCGCAACCAGCCAATCAGCACAGAAGAGGGTATCCAGAATGAACAGTATGGAAAGTAGGCTGATGACATCAGTGTCTCACAGTCCCTGCTGCCAACTGCTGCCATGTCTGTTCTCCCAATTTGAGAGTTTCTCTGACCCTCCCAGCTGCCTCCTCCCTGGAATTTTGTTTTCATCTCAGACCACATGGCTCTGGAGTGAGGTGCCACATGGCTCTTTATGCACTAATAGGTGGGGAGAAGTCATCCTGTACAGCGTTGGGTCTGGAAGATGTGGGAGTGAGGGGTGACCCCATATGAACCTCATCTTTCCCCTCCCATAGATATATAACATATGTTTTGTGTTTCATCTCTTGGAAACTTTGTGGGTGAGTGTTTTGGGCTGAGGGAGTTGTAATTTTTTGTTTGTTTTTATTTTCTGAAAAAAATAACAGATGTTTCCAATGGGCAGTAATTACAACAACCTTGCTCATCTAAGCATGTCTGAACCAAAGTTGTAAAGTCTTTGAGTTTCCCCCAGTATTACCCACAATGCTAGTGTAATAAAAACAAAAGGCTTTTTCTGCCAGTCATGGTAGGTTTGCCTGAACCAAAATTTCCAAATCAGCCCCTTTTTCCTCCAATCTGGGGGACCTTCAGATCTGAGTCCAAGCTGTGAGATTGAACATGACTGCATATTTTGGAGGATATTTTGAAAAATTCCTGAGTCATAAGACAGGCTTATCCATTCAATAATAAGTTTTTAACAGCTTGTAAATGA
Organism: Terrapene triunguis; assembly: GCF_002925995.2. Lineage (NCBI taxonomy): Eukaryota > Metazoa > Chordata > Testudines > Emydidae > Terrapene > Terrapene triunguis. Next base: position 4,176,808 of record NW_020699373.1, read on the forward strand.
TTTGGCACATTATATTTAGGCTTGGAAGCATTTGATTTTTATTGGTAAATGTCCATTTTGGCACACACACACACAAATTGCTTTAAAGTATTTTCATCGATAATAATCAAAATTCACAGATAGACAAAATAAGAAAAATGCTATTTAAGAAATTATTGTGGTTTGATTTAAGGATATTTACTTAGTATATGTGAGGCTGACAGTTTGTGTTTTAACAGTAGTAAAGCTTTAACTTTTCAAATCTTAGTGTCTCCTGTCATTAAATAATTAATGTTTAACCACCCCCCATTGTCTGACCTCTCCCATAACTTCCTGCAATTGTGAACATTTAAATTGATAAATATTTAAAAGAATACTTAAAAATAAACATTGGTATTATCTGTTGCAATTATAAAAAACTAAAAATTACATTCTGCCAAACCTAATCACATTTGTGCACTAGCATAGCTGCAAATCTTGTTAATAGTTCCTTTTCTGCTGTGCAAGTAAGGTACTTATATTTTGCTATCAGAGCCCTAAATAAAAGTGTTCCAGTCGTCTGTGTTTCTTGCATAAACTTTGAGATTGAAATTCTATTAAAAAAATCAGTAAAATATAAAGTTCCAAAGGTTTCATTATCCATTCAGCCCCTGAGCCGCTACTGCTTAGGCTGTGGCAAAGAGCATTTGCCTCGAGTGAATCAGTCTGCATCTACTGCTTCATGCTGGATTTCCCCCCTCAGCAATTAATGAACGCAGAACATTACTGAAATATCACTTAGTTCATCTGCTGCTGCTTCTTAGATGATTCACAGCTGTGGAAAGAAATCGTCAGCAAACTGCAGCAACAGGATAAAACTGTGAAAAATAATGGTGTAGCCCAAAGCTCTAATTGCAAGACTTTTGTCTACAGGTCCCAATTCATGTGCTTAATCTTAAACATGGGAATAATCCCATTCCTCTATAGCAAAGCACTTCAGTGGAGTTTAAGCAAATGGTTATTGCTTTGCTGAACAGGGACTGGACTATGCTTGTGCTTAAAGTTAAGCATGTACTTAAGTATCGTGCTGAACTGGGACCTTACTATACAAATATGTGAAGACTGCATACCTGTGTCACTCTCTTTTAGAGGAGATTTCTTCACCATATTTTTTTCTAGTAGTTATAAGAGAGGTCATTGCAATGGGGAAATAGGTCAGAATAGATTGATAGTGGTGTTTTTTTCCAGAGGTTAAAATGTGTATGCCATGTACTAATATGGATATCTTCATGTCTTTGTTGAGCTATGCATCGTATATATGACTGTAGTCCCAGTTGCAACACATCCTCTCAGATCGGTCCCATCTCTGCTCTGCTGGTCTTTTTTTCCTGTTTACAACTACTTTACCGGTATTCAGGCTCTTCTTTGCAATGAATATCTGTAACAGTAAAGAAGGATGGCACAACACTAGAGGGCCACTGCCACGTAGGAGGAAAAGAAATAGGAATCACCGTGAGGGACTGGGGTTATCAGCAGGAGCTAGGCGTTGCCAGTAGGACTGGAAATCCTAGTGGGAAAGGGATGTTGAAGGGAGCAGGGTGTTGGGCAGTACATTCAGGAAGCAGAGAGAGAGAAAGACCAGGTCACTTGGCAGACAGTCTGGAGGAAAATGGACACGGGTAGTATGTACAGGAGAGAAGGAAGACCATACATCAGAGATGCACCGATAGGGGAACAGAGAAGAATGGAACCAGTTGGAAAGGAAGCATGTGCAGAAGGGAAGAAGGAGGAACAGATTAGCTGGGAGGAGGGAGATGAAATGAAGAGCAAGAAGTAATGGAGTTAAAGTTTTTCTTGAAGGACAAAAAGACTTGTGATTAAGATGCCTAAACATACAGGAATACTCTCCTCAAGTTACCATGCAATGGCTATTACACCAGGGATGTCATCCTATTGTAAATCAGAGGGGAAGCCATCCACAAGACAATTCTCTAGCTGTGGTTACTGCTCCCACTTATTGGGCATACAAATGTGTGCAGTTTTAGGTGTGAGATTACAAGCATGCAGTTTTAAAATGCGGGCCATATATACATATAACCTCTCTCTATAAATGTTGCATTTATACCAGGTCTGAATTTTAAAATTATGTTACTATTATTTTTAAATCATTATTTACATACACATCTATCTATTTTCCATCTTTCATCAGATTTTTTCTTCTGTCTTTTTTTCATAGTCCCTCTGTACTTCTTTTTTTTAATTGCTCCACTTTTTCTCCCTTTTTCAGCATCTTCATTTCGAATTCAGCCTCCTTTGGTAATAGAGGGTAACTACATGGGCCATATATGTCTGAGATAAAAATATGGTTAACCCTCCTGGGGCTTGGAACAACATAGACCAGGTTAAAATCTCTGTCAATGTGAAGTTATCTTAGGTACTTGTCTGGCACCCGTTACTATAGTGTCACAACCTTTAAAGTATTCTTACAGCACCCTTGTGAGATAGGAAGGTAATATTATCTAAATTTTACAGATAGGGAGCTGAGGCCCAGATTCTTATAGGTACATAGGTGCCTCTTTAGGGGGCTAAGTCCACCAAGTAGGTGTTGCCTCACTACCTTTGAGAATCACATCTCCCCAGTGGGTCCTGATCCTGTAAGTGTGCTCAGAGCATGCCCAACATCTGTTCCCTGCCAGCCCCGGAGGGCCAAAGGCAGGCCACCAATATGTGGAAGGGTAGGGGAGCACTCTCTCAAAAGACAGCCGGGGCACAGGGAAATGTAGGGTGAGTATAAGAGAGGTATTGAGCAGGAGCAAGATAGTTTTGGCTACAAGAGCATGGGCTACCTAAGCAGCTGACCTGGCTTACATGCCAAACTCCAGAATATTCCTCACAGACGGAGGCACCCGTCAGTCACGTGCACCAGGACAGCTCCTTAGCCACTCTCCTTTCCCTGCCATTTCAGTTCTGGCTAGCTTAGGTCAGCTTACTAGCTTCTGAAAATCCCCTTCTTAAGTGTCTACAACTCACCATGGCCTGGACACTCAAATCAAGGCTGAACATCTTCTGGGATGGCAGGCCACCTAGGCACTGCAACATCTAAGTACCCTTAAGGATCCAGGCGTAAGTGACTTGTCCAAGGTCACCCAGGAAGTCGGTGGCAGAGTAAGGACTTGAACCCTGGTTTCCCAACGCCTAGCCTAGTGCCCGGGCTACTGGAGCATCCCCCTTTTTGAGAGGAGTCTTGCTTATTAAATGTTCCTCATGTGAAGGTTGAATGATTAGCTCAGATCCAACAAAAATCTTAAACATATACTTCACTGTGAGCATAATCCCACCAAAGTTAAAATGAAACATGCTGAAGTGCTTTGCTGAAAGTGGTGGGATTACTCCCTCTTCTGTGGGTCACACAAGAAGCATTAGAGACAAACCCCCTTTCGTGAAACTGTTTCTCCACTGGGAAACATAAATGAGATTTCCTTCATGCCCCTCGGAAATCACAGAATCAAATGGATTAATATTTTATTTCTAATAAAAAATGACCAAGGAGTGTCATGTCAAGAATAGGGCAAGGGGTACTTATAAATGTACCTTAACGATAAAGCGAAAAGGGCAATTTCTTTTGAGATCTAGTAGACTACATGAAGGCTTTTGCCTTTTTAAACATAAAAAATGTAAAACAAAATGAATATTGCTGAAAGGGTATGGGAGTGGAGGAGAAGAGCTTCTATTATAATAATTATTAGAAAGAAAGAAGAAAGAACTTTTAAGTTTGGGGCTGATCCTGTAATAATGGTTTTCATCAGTACATCTTAGTGGTTTTCAGCAGTACATCTCAAAATGCTTTGCAAAGGAGGTTAGTATCATTCCCCCCAATTTACAAATGGGGAAACTGTGGCACAGTGCAGCGACTTGCCCAAGATCACGCAGAAGATCAGTGGTTCAGCCAGGAATAGCACTCAGGTCTCCCAAATCCTAGTCCAGTGCTCTATACACTAGGCAACATTGCCTCTTTGTAGGGGTCTGAGTTCCTCCAGCAAAGTGCTGAATTGAAGGCACACAGTAACCCTCAGGACTGGGCCCAAAGAGAGAGAGAATCTTGCAGCACGAAATAAATAAGTCATTTGCAGAGCTGTGCAGAGAAAGATGATTCCATTTCACAGAGGCTTTTGGTATTTTAAAATCTGGTTTAGTTCTGATTCGGACCCAAAACTCAAAATTTTTCATGAAAGAGAATGGAGCCCTGGCTCCAGGAGAGACTGCCTGGTGGCTGCTCTGACGCTGTAGACCTTGGAAGCACGGGTAGTCCTATTGGCGAGGAACCATATGCCTGGGAGCCAGGCCTCCCAGCTCTCTGTCATCTCACCTGTCAGGCTGAAGGGTAGCCGGGAGCCTCAGAGCTCAGGAGCCAGGGCTTTCAGGTGGGCTGCCAAGGACCTGGGTGGCTGACCTGGCAGGAAACTTGGCAGGCAGGTTTTGAATTCTGCTTGGGTTCTGCTGCGACTTTGTCAAAACTGAATTGTCTTTGTGAAACATTTCGATGTCGACTAATTGGCATTCTCTGATGGAAAACATTTTATCGAAGAATTTTTGACCAGCTCTAGTCATTTGCATTGTGTCTTGGTGAAGCCCTCTCAGTTGTTCTGGTCCTGAACTCCCAAGTTCACATCCTGATCATAGAATCATAGAATATCAGGGTTGGAAAGGACCTCAGGAGGTCATCTAGTCCAACCCACTGCTGATATTACTGTTCAGGTCAGCACTTCATTACTGGTGTCAGGTGACAAGTTTCTAGTTCTGTAATCTGCTGGGATTTGCACCTGGCTCAGTAGTGAAAATGAGTCTACAAAGTTTTTGATTGTCTTTAGTTTAAAGGAGAAACATCTGCTGGAGCCATGGGCTGCTTGCTGCCTGAGCTCAGCAGCAGGAGAGAAAGTGCTTTATTCTTTCCCCCTGACCAGTTTCACTGAAGTCAGTGACAGTTGCTACTAGGGGCTTGAAGAGGACAAGGAAAAAGAATTCAGGAAGCCAAATGAGGTAGAAGAAACAAAATATTAGTACAGAATGCTCCTCCATATTTAAGCAAAAAATTATTTTAGGGTTTGCATTCCACAGAGTCTCAGATTTTCTTTTCGTTTCCAAAATTTATTGAGCTGCAGTACAGCTCTGTACTCAAAGTAAGAATTGTCACTTTGAGAATAGGGCTGATTTATCAGAAGGAGACGTTTGTGTTCTGTGCAGAATGTCTGATGAGCTGAAATTTTTTCTTAACAACGTCTTCCAGATTATTATCAGAAGCCAATAGGATACCACAAAATCAAGGGCATTCCAAGAGAAAAAGCAATCAGTTGTTATGGAATAGATAATGTGTTTGCCTGCAAATTGAAGGAAGAAGCATCTTGTGGATGTTATTAATCTTCCTTGAAAACATTTTAACATGCCAGTGTACTGTGTTTTGAACAATTTCAGAGTTGTTGTTTTTTTTAAATCCCATAAATTTATGATCAGATTACTGGCAACAGTATAGGAAAATATGCTAAATTAACTATTTTGCTCTAAATCAAGTGTATAGGTTTTATTGTAAGAAAAATATAAATGTTAAAATCCTCCTTTTAAATGGTAAACATCTCAGTTAGCTATATAAAAAAATTATTTGGGGGGAAGTTGGACAAAAATTTCACTTTTGCAAGTGGACGAAGGAAGGAAACAATAGACAAGGTTTATTTGAAGGTTAACAGAACCATAGTATCCCCAATAAATGTTTAGTATGTTCTAACATAGTTACAGTTGTTATGCAAAAACACGCATTTTGGTGGCAGAGGCAGTTTATTTTATAGTTGAAAATGTGAGGAAAAAGATTCCGTTTTCATGGAGATAGATCCACTTTGAGCTTTAAAGCGCAAGTAATTTTGAAAATAAAAAAAATAATTTTCTATGTTGAAAAATATCATTTTTAAAGTGACACTAAAATAGTTTTATTTTAATGCTTAGTGCAACTGCAGTATCTGTCAATCTACTACTTTTATACTCTCACCGCAAATAATGTATGTGATTCAGACGTTACTATTTAAAATGGGACGTGTGCTAGTGAAAGTAAATCAAAAAGGGCAATTTTTCATTTTCCATTTGACATGATGTAATTTTGCACTGCTTATCCCTGATGCAACATTAATTTAACGCTAATATAAAATAATGTTTGCTCCATTTTCTTTGCTGTGAAATCACTATTAATTTCTCAGACTCCCCCCCAACCCTTTTACTGTGAATTAAAGCTACTCCTGTTATGAGCCGTGGAAAAATACTGGATCCTGCAAGCATTCTCTCTAGACTATTCTGCCAGATGTGTTAGTGAAACTATTTTACCAGCATTCTATCCAACTTGACAGCAATTTCTTTTTAGTAAGAGGGAAATAGGTACTGTAGTCCATTGTGATATACACCTTGTTATGCAATTATGCTCACACCAAAGTGCATCATTGTAATAAGGAGAGCCAGAGAGGAGTGACATTTTGAAAGGCAGAGAATCTGTTGTGTCATGAATGCAGAAACATACCCTTTATATTAAGAACTATAGTGTGAGCCAAATCCTGCAACCTGACTCATGAAAGAAAAGCCATTGACACGCCAGTCAGACCACTCACGTAGGTGAGGCAAACACTATGAATCCCTAAATAGGCCAACAATAATGGGAAAATCCTACCTTATGTTGTATGTGCATAGGGACTTCTGCAGTGGAAGCAGTGTGTTTCTGCTAAACAAGGAGCACGGGCTGGATCTGGAGAGATTGGGCAGAGAGTGCACACCCCTGGGTGGTCTGAGTGTCCTGCATGCTATCCCAGGAGTGGTGTTAAAGTGTGTTGGGGAAGAGGCAGAGCCAGCTGTGTGGATTCTTGACTTCTTTCCTTTGCTAGAAGAACGGTATGGGGGAATGTTAGGGGAGAGGCTACTCCAGCCACTAGGTTGGAAGTAGTGGCTGCAGTTTCACTCCTTTGAAGCTCCAAAAACTTGGGAATTATGTTCTTCCTTCTTCTTCTTCTTCCCCATGATACTACTTATTATTCTAGATACTAAAAGTGTGTGGTGGTCAGTGGTGTTTGGTCAACTATAAGTGTGGGTAGTTTGAACAACATTTTTGTCACATGCTTTCATTTTCCTGGGCAAAAAGAAGAAAGGTCCTTGGGGCTAGCTATCACCCCTCCTATGCAAATTTCAGACAGAAAGCCCACTGTAATTTAGAGTCCTTTAATGAGGTGCTCAGCAGGATTTCAGAGCTCCGTAGCCAGGGGCAGAACAGATTGTCATTTTAGGAGACATTTTGGATTTGTTTTTCACTCCTAGGGTTCTGACATGATAGAATTGAAAAGCTGGACCATATAATAAAACCACATTAGGGGACGTTTTCAACCTGGCATGCGAAGAATCAGACATTCATTTAGCACTGTTGTATAGAATCAATCTCTTTTGATTCAGAGTCACACATTTGAAATGTCTTATTTATTTGTGTTTTCATCTTGAGACTTAAATAGAGCATTAGGGAATTGCAGGGGTGGGAGGTGTGACTGTAGGTACCACCCTGAGCTGGGGTAGAGCATAAGCCGCATCAATCCATCAGTAGCCTTTGGAGGGTTTATTTCTTAGAGAGACACTGAGTTTGTCCCCTGCTTCCTGATTTCTCTGTGGGGTAGTTATTTGCTGTTGGTATATAACGTCAGTAAATTACTACTCTCTCCATGCTAGCGTGGTTACTCTGTCCAGAAAATAGGGAGTGGAGATATGATTCCATCCATTTCCTGCCCAAGTAAGGGAGGAAGGTATTGAGTAGCCCTGCTTGTTTCTACACTCTGGGCCCCAAAGGTGAGATGGCGGTATAGGTAGAGTCCTTATTGCCCTTGCTCAGGCCTGTAGTTCAAGTCAAAATCTAGTCCGTAGTGCTTCCAACGTCAAGAGAAGAAAAAAGAAAAGTCCCCAAACATTAGACATTTCTTTGATGAAGCCTGAATTGTTGCAATGACTGTGCTCTTGGAGTATAAAGTCAGTCATGCCAACACAGGACTAGATGGTACTTGTGCGTATATGAAAGAAAAATCTTACTTTGAGGTTCATTGATTTCCTGCTGCATCATCTCATTTGAGAATGATCTGCTGGCTAAATACTGTTCGGGTTGTAAACAATCTCTCTGTATGTGCATTCTGTGCCCTGCGGTGAACCATTTTCAGTCCCTCTCAGCCAGCCCAATTATATTGTGGACAGAAATTATATAGAGGGAACAGTGTGTAACACAAGTTAATCATTGTATGATAATTGTCATGTTAAAGTGATCTCTCTGCACAGTATTGGTTTTATGCCTTTTTTCTCGGGTCATTCTCTCCCTTATTGTTTGTAAACTTGTTGTAATGTATATTTACAAATGAAAACAATTAATACCAGGCATTTTTAAAGAAGAAATTTCTTTGTTAACTTTCACATTCTTGAAAATAATTGCTTAATGAGACATTCTCCATGTATTTTGGAGCAGGAGATTAAGTGAATAGCAAGTTTATTATCCCTGATTGTTATTTATTCATTAAGTGCTGACGGTGTGGTCAGTGCTGCAAGAGGCAAGAACACAAAGAAAACCTCTTATCCAAAGAGTTTATGGTCAAACCCAGCGCCATGAGATCTGTGTTTACGCAGATCCAGACACACTGCTGGGATTGGGGGGTGCAAAGCAGCTGCTGCAGCAGCCGATATTCAGTCCCACAGGTTGAAATGGAGGCTGCAGATGGGCCTTCTTTTAACCCCACAGCCAGCCTGTGGGTTGATGGGAGAATGCAATCCCTGACAAACTCACCGAGATCCATGCACAAAGTCCTGTTACTGGGAGTTGATGACTTCCAGCTGTAGCAATCTGAGCCCAGTCCAACTTACTCAGCTAGTGGGTGGCTCCATTTTGATTAGCAGAGCGATTACATATAGTGCCTATAATAGACCATGTGGTCTGAGTTCGGCTCTCAGTTTTGTTATAAGTCCAGCTACTGGATCAGGAATTGGTTAATTCACCAGAAGACGCATCTCCCCTCCTCCTCCGCCCGCCCCACAGTGTTTGTTGGTTAATTAACACAAGGGATTTTAGAAGATCTCTGTCTCGCACCTAAACACACACACACCACGGTCACAGAAGAAATATATGGAGAATGATGCTGAAACTACATCATTTTGATTCCACAGAGGGTGTTCATACATTTTGGTATCCCCAATTCAGCTGATCAAGTTTCAGATCAACTACACAAGGTGTGTTTGTCCGTATTTAATGACAGTGTGCTGGTTGCATTGATTAAGTGGCTGTCCCTTGGCACTGAGTGACACAAGCAGGCTGTACAGCATGACAAATTGGCAGGCAACAGATCAATCTGTTTTCCCCATTAGGTTCTCCCCCTTAAAACTTGAAGATAGATAGGATAAGAGAATGCTTTGTAGATATCTTCATCAAAGAAAATGTAATTGAGTTGAGAGGGAAAAGCTTGAACAACCTGCACATTTAAAAGCCACCATCTCCAAGGGGGCAATAAATGAAACACCGTGATGAATATTTGAAAATTAGGACCATTAACTCCTTGTTCTTTTGAGGTAGCTCCTCATTTTATAATGAAGATTGTTGGCCAATGCTGGGATTTGGGAGGGGGAAAGAAAATTTTGACATATTGTTTATATAAGAGTATATTTGAGGGCAAGCTTTATGTATGATTCCTTTAGGCATCCCAGTTAATTCAAATGGCACCTCAGGCTAGATCTTACTTCTCTATGGTTAAAATAGAACTTCTGTGACCTTGATATTGTTTTGCGGCAGCTCTAAAATGCACTGATTCTGTCCTGTTACTGCTAGTGCACTTTGGCATTGTGTGAACAGGGAGTTCATGAGCATATCATTGCATGTATCCAATATTCAAACTGCAAAATTCTATTATTGTTTTGTTCACAATAGCACATGGAGTGCGCAACTGAAATCAAAGTCTCCTTCTGTGGGGCACTGTACAAAAACACTAGTAGGAGATAATATCTACCCCAAATACCTTACAGAGAAAAGACCTAATCTTGCAAAGACTTACCCACATGCTTAACTTTACACACTGTAGCACTAATTCAGCAAAGCATTGAAGAATATGCTTAACTTTAAGCACACGCTTAAGTCTCATTGACTTCACTGAAAGTTCAGCACATACTTAAGTGCTCTGCTGCATCGAAGCCTAAGAGTAGTCCCAATGACCCTCTTCATAACGCATAAAGTTAAGAATATGTCTGAGTCTTTGCAGGATCAGGGCCTAAATAGACAAAATAAGGGGTGGGAGAAAGGAAGTATCATTATGCCCATTTTGAACATGGGGAGCTCAGGAATAGAGGGGAATTGACTCACCCAAAGTCACATGGTGGGTCTGTGGCATAGCTAGCAACTGAACCAAGAGCTCCTGAGTCGCAGTCCAGTGCCCCAAACACAAGACTAACCTTCCTCTATTCAAGCCAACCTATTTTACCTAGTTGTGATTGAACACAACTTTGGTAGTTGGATGAACATTTTCTGTAAAAATCTGAATATATGTGGACATTTGTCTACAGTATTTGTATTTGTAGCACTAACCAAGATTAGTTGTTTTCTGTTTCCCAGCATATTTGACCTGCACGGTATGTTTCATGTACTCGTAATAAGGCTATATAATCAACAATTGTTTCCCCTCCTGAACTCTACTATTATGTATTTCTGACTTGAGCATCTGTATGTTTGAATGGCATCAAAACCACAAATCCCACTCATCTATGTATACAATAACTATTCTTACAGACTCAAAACTAGGCATCTTGGCTTTAGTACTGATTTTTATTGGATTACTCCTGCAGTAGGCCTATACTTTGGAATGATGTATCATGGCAATTCTAATGCAGTTACTCCAGTATGATTTAAGTTGTAATCCTAAAGCATTATCTAGATACAATGCTAGAGTAATCTCTGAGGATTTTATTATTATATTTTCTAGGCAGGGAAGCTAAAATATTTTTGGTGCATGAATTATTTAATATTTTCTAAAAGAGACAGTAGTTACTTGAATTTGGTGAAGTGTTTGTTTAAATTGAAAAAAATGTTCAAGTGAGTTCAGACCAACTACTGCCAAAACCAGAAATCAAATGAAATGTTTGCATGGTAACATTTGTCAAGGCTGGCACATCAAGTGCAAATGACTTCTCTTTTAAAGCACATACCAATTGATTTGTGTGTGGAGTGGGGGCCGCATTGAGAGAATAACACTCTTCTAACATTTCAGAATTTAATATTTAAAATCTGCCCCCGAAGCAAACTAAAGCTCATGCAAGCCATCTTTGTACTTACTGAAAGGAGAAAACATTATTTTAAATGTCTTCTGGTTTGTAGATGACCTCTGATATTGCCATGTTATTTTCCCGATGTCAAGTTTTTAAAAAATGGGTGCCTAAAGTTTGACTCCTAAATCCAAATTTAGGCACCCAAATCAGTAGCTTGAATTTCGGAAGCCTGGAGGGGACCTAGCATTTCCCATTGACTTCCTTGAAGTCAGATGATGTGAAGGTGCCTACCCTGTGCTATGTTGTGTCAGAGTGACAGACGAATTGAATTAACGTCACATGGCATGTGCTATCATGAACGATGTATTTCTGATTTCACATATACTAAACATTCAATGTGATGCACTATGGGCCTGATCATGTGATTCTTGCTCCTGAAAATTGTCCTGCTGAAATCAGTGGAATTACTCTTGTGAATAAAGACAACTCATTTACATAAAAGTTGCTAGATTGCTCCCCACCTTTAGACTAATGCATCACCAAAGTCAAAGCAAAATAAATTCATGATCTGTTATGTGATTCCATACACATTTGGCACTTAAATATTTCCAGTGTGGTTACAAATGATCTCCAGCAAAAGTGATCATGTTGACAAAAGAATTGAACACCTGTCAAAGGCAGGCTGAAGCAGTCACTACTCAGGTGTGTGTGGGGGGGGTGAGGTGGGGATTCAGCATAATCCCCAGATTCCGGAAAAAATGCAGCTTATTTTATAAAGGATGTGAGGTCCCTTGAGTCATAGATCGGCATCATAGGGGATGAAATAAATTAATGAAATAAATAAATAATACACAGGAAAACACTAAAGTAAAAATTTTTCTAACACAAATATACATATAGGTTAGACACAGAACGGAAACGGAAAGCAGGTGTGAAAGAAAACCCATTTTAACGAGGAAGTAAGGGCTGGATCCAAAGCTGTTGAAGTAACTGGAAATGTGCCCACTGATTCCAATGGGCATTGGATCAGGCCATAGGTGAATAGAAAATAACGTGAGTGTGAGAGGAGGGAGAGATGTGGGGGGAAGATCTGATTTGAAATATTGAGCAACTATGGCAGATCCACTGCTCATTTCCAAAGAGTATTGATTATTACTGGCCAGTCTTCCTTGAGCCACTGAGAGCAAAGTTAGACTATAACATTATAACATCCTCCAAACTCTGCTTCTAGAAGTTTTGCTGCAATGGCCAATATGTCCCCTTTTAAGTAAAATAATCTGTCACTTCTGTTCCTGTTTATCCACCCACTTATACTAGCTATGCTCTTTAAATTCTGAAAAACTGCCTTTTGTATAGTACAGCTTTCAGTTGCTGTCAGGACTTTGCAGCAGGACACAAAATCAAAGTCGTGTTTTTTTACTCGCGTTCATTTTGGACTCTGTATGAAATAGTGAATAAAGAGCTCACACTGCCCCTTTCTTTTCATTTGAGAAAGGAGTATGTTAGCTACCTTTCACTTGTGTTTTCTTTGTGTTTTTGATCTATGTGGATGTATATTTGTGCTTGAGAAGTTTACGCTACTGGCAGTACAAAGCCCTGATGGACCCTTTCCTTCCACTGTCAATGAGAACTCAGAATAACTTGTTGAGAGATGAGAAGTAAAATCAAGCACTTTGCTCAGTTCTAGGCTTTTCTGAATACAGCGCATCAGCTCCAAACAGGAGGCTTAGGGATTCGTGCCATGCCTAGCAAGAGAGAAGACAGTAACAACCACACTTATTGTATTCAGGTGCTCTGATTACATTACACATACAATTGCTCTCAGATACCTGTGGCACAGTATAGTAGAGACTTAACATGACCACATGGGAAATGGAGAAATGTACTGACTGCCCATTTGGAAGATGGTGATGAAATGTAGACACCGGAAAGAATTAATGCTGGGATTTTTTCCAAAATGAGTCAAATTGATTTAGGAGCACAAGTCTCATTGACTTTCGATGCCTAAATGCTCTTTTGAAAATCCCACCATAAAATTGTCTTTAAGAAGGTAATCTGTATGTTCTAGTCCAAGTAATTTATAATTTTTGAATTATTTTTCATCTGAGTGTTTCCTTTTAATACACCATAAATGAAACTCCTCCCACAACTCCAGCCCATATTTGCCATTTGTTGAAAGACAAGTTGTGCGTTCGTCATTCGTAAATACTACAGTGATGAGGATCATACTAGAAGATAGATGTTAAAACAATTGTCGCAACATGGTACAGCTATGTGCTGCTCATCATACTGTCATCAAATGTCCTTCAGTGGACATGGTGACCCTTGAGACTTTGATCTTGGTCCATTCTTTGAGGGCATGCAGACAAGGCAGCTTCTTAAATAATGCAACTTGTGCAATCTCCCAGACAAATGGCAAATTAATCAGTCTCCGGATCCTTGTTTTTTGAAGACTTGTGCATTTTTAAAGAAGACGGAGTAATTGTTTAGTGACTTGGTGCCATTGATTTTCATTATGGATGGTGTTGGCTGGGTCTGTGTCAGGTCATCGGGGAGAGATAGCCTTTGCATAGCTAAATAAAATGGGAAAAAGGCACTTCTTGTTCCATATTCACGAGGAATAGCTCCAGACCTTGAAGAAAGTTTTGTGTGACCTTCCCATTAAGGGAACTTTCCCCACTGAGTCATTTGAGTACATAAGAAAAATAAGATGCAGCTTGGCTACCAACCAGTGGTCTAGGTTCAACAGGACAAAACTTTTCTACTAGAGAAATTTTGAATGGAAGGAGAGCTTGAAACAAAAGGAAATAAAATTATGTAAAATATTCTATGGAGCACTAACTTGGCTCCCTTAACGATGGCAAGCAGAGTTGGAATGGAGTGATCAAATGAATTCCATTTGCTTAAGATGAGGCACAGTTTGCAAGTTCTTATGAGCTTTTGGTAGTTATGTTGGGCAGAAGATTGAAAAGTCAAAATATACGATAGTATCCAACCAAGAAATGGATTTTAAACTGCCAACTCTCTGGCTGGGTTACTGCTAAAATATCGCTTGTTACATTCAAGGTGTCTGAACTTGTGGGGTTGTGATTTTTATACCTTCAAGAGTGACATGAAATTGTTTCTAAATTATGCTAAATATGCTGCCTTTTTCCTGCCCAGGAATGCTGAAATTATATTTAGTACAGTCTCAGTTTTGCTTTTGCTTTTTAAGTTAAGCAACCTGCTGTATGCTGTTTCTGGTCCCCCTTCCTCCCCCCCCAACCCCGCTTCTCACTCTCTGCAGCCTTTGTCATCTAAACTTTCTCTAAATTAAGTGTTTTCAGAGACCTCAATCTTGTTGAAATGAAGTCTGTAATTTTGGTGTTTTACAGTAGCTACTGGTTTTTAACAAGAAATCACACACTTGTCATATTGTGACGACTCATTGAATTTCTCCAGAGAAAAGCATGACTGTTGGCTAGGAGTGTCTTTTAGATATCTGCCACAGTAAATTCCCTCTCATAATGATAACTAAATGATTTGAGTCAGTGAGCTGTTACACAGTTTAGTAGATAGATAGAAATGAAGCTTTACTGGGATGAGGTATTTTGGAAATTTGGCCATTTTAATCTATTTGATAATTTGTTTCTAAATATAGTCATCAGGAGCTGTTATTATTTACTCGACCTGCTTCTGTAAAAATGTCGATTAAAACCTTATAAAAAGCACTCCCAGATAATGGCTAATGAAACATTGTTAAAGGGGCTGTTAGAGCATTTTGGGATGGTTGGCAGGTAATTTAAGTCTACAGTGGTGTTTGATTCATTGACCAAACATTCCTTGTACAGAGGCTAATCAAAACCTGTTTAGAAGTCTATTAAACATCTTTCATAATTCCTGTGTTTCCAGCATTGCTCTAATAATAGCTTCGGGATGCATAATAACCACATTTCATTCCTATCAGTCAGGGCAGAGGGGAGGGGGGAAATAGCTAATGTTTGTGTGGTTACTCTTGGAATTGTTTGTTTAAGAGAAGAACATCCGTGCATTTGCCAGGAGTTAGTTAAATGGATTCCCTTTAATGGGGCGGGGTGGTGGCGGTTGTTTTTAAAACCCATCTTGCTGTTGTGAAGCAGTCAGTTATAGGCAGAGGGACTGTGTCTGAGATGACTTGCACTCTTTGTTCACCAGTGTAACTCAATGGATATCAGTGGCATTACTCCTGATTTACACTGGGGACTATGAGGAGAAAAGCAGACACAGAGCATCCATGAGACAGATGTGTATGGGAGCTCTCCCCTGGTGTAAAGATGGCTAACGCAGTATAGGTGTCCATCTCCCTATGGTAAGAGAAGGGAGAATGTGTGTTGGAGATGTTCTGGGGGTGGAGTAGGGGTGTGAAGGGGTAGAGTTCGGCTACATCCAATCCTCTACTGGCATAATGGTTCATGACTAGGGCTCCTACAAGCTAATATAAATAATAATATAATTAATAAAGTTAGAGCTGCTTCTGAACAGTCTGTGCCTACTCCTCTCTGGTGTGACTGTGCAGCAGCAGCCACAACTTGCCCAGGGTTTGTAACAGCTGAGGAGCACTTTTTGGGTGAAGGATGCTAAATGCCAGTTATTATACTCATATTGCCACTATGGTTCAATAACTACAGTTAACTATTGCCATTATTATTCAGAGGCCTGTGTGTTGGGAAAGTTTCAAACCAATAGGATTCTACATAAATTACTGCTGTTACCTATAGAGATTAATGGAAAATGTTAATGGTGTTTTGAACCATGCCATGGAATTCAATAGGAGGGATATAAATCTGCCTTCATTTCTGTTTTACAGAAGGGAGGAAGGATGGTCTTGCAGTTGCAGCACTGGACAGGATACCTGGATTCAATTCCCATCTCTGCCACTCAACCCATGCCTCAGTTTCCAGCCTTCTGCTTGTATGTTGTTCCACTTTCACTTTTCATCTGTTTTCAATGTAAGCTCCCCAGACAGGTACCATTCTTATATGTGTGTGTACAGCGCCTAGTACAATGGGGCCCTGATGTTAGCTGAGGCCTCCAAGCACTACTATATCATAAATAATAGTAATGATAATTCAAAACATTATGGAAACGTTATCATTTAAATTCTGTAAGACTTTTCCATAATGGATACCTACCAGTAGTGACATGTTTACTGTATCATTGCCAGAAATATTGCACCCAGCCAGCCTCCAACAATAACAATATTTTTGGGAATAATATAAGAGCCCCAACAACATGGCCAAATTCTGCTCCCAAGTACATATGTGCAACTTCAAAGACAATAGGTTTGCACTCGTGTCATTGTATACAGAAAGGAGAAAAATACCCGAAAGACTTTACAGTGAAAATGATGAGATACTTTTAGTTGGAAAGAGTACCCACCTGAAAAATTATAATTCTTTAGAAATGTTTCAAAGTTTAGGCTCGTTTATGTGGCGGGCCTTTTTGTTGATTGAGTAGAGATGGATTCACTGAAGGGATAGCTTAAGTCAATGCATTTCTTCTTGGCAGGAGTGCCCAAATTCCCAGCGGCTTTGCCAGGAGCATAGTTTGATACACAGCATCTCTCTCTCTCTCTCTCTCTCTCTCTCTCTCTGTATTGTACAGTGGTCACCTGATAATGTGTCTGTGAAAAAAACAAGAGTATGATAACTTTTAAGAATCTGGTTGCTTGACCTTTAGTAACTCATGATTAAAGACAATCACAGAATCACAGGAATGGAGGAGACCTGGAGAGGTCATCTAGTCCAGTCACCTGCACTCATGGCAGGACTAAGTATTATCTAGACCATCTGTCTAGAGAGTTGTCTGTTTAATCTACTCTTTAAAATCTCCAATGATGGAGGTTCCACAACCGCCCTAGGTAATTTATTCCAGTGCTTAACTACCCTGACAGGAACATTTTCCCAGTTGCCAACCTAAACCGCCCTTGCTGCAATTTACGCCCATTGCTTCTCGTCCTATCCTCAGAGATTAAGGTGAACCATTTTTCTCCCTCCTCCTTGTAACAACTTTTTATGTACATGAAAACTGTTATCATCACCCCTCTCAGTCTTTTCTTCTCCAGACTAAACAAACCCATTTTTTTCCATCTTCCCTCATAGGTCATATTTTCTAGACCAGATGTCGGCAACGTTTGGCATGCGGCTCACCAGGGTAAGCACCCTAGCGGGCCGGGCCAGTTTATTTACCTGCTGACACGGCAGGTTCGGCCGATCGCGGCCCCCACTCGCCACGGTTCGCCGTCCCGGGCCAATGGGGGCGGCGGAAAGCCGCGGCCAGCACATCGCTCGCCCGCACCGCTTCCCGCTGCCCCCATTGGCCCGGGACAGTGAACTGCGGCGAGTGGGGGCCGCGATCGGCTGAACCTGCCACATCAGCAAGTAAATAAACTGGGCCGGCCCACTAGGGTGTTTACCCTGGCGAGCCGTGTGCCAAACGTTGCCGACCCCTGTTCTAGACCTTTAATCATTTTTGTTGCTCTTCTCTGGACTTTTCCCAATCTTTCCCGAAATGTAGCGCCCAGAACTGGACACAATACTCCAGTTGAGGCCTAATTAGTGTGGAGTAGAGCAGAAGAATTACTTCTCGGGTCTTGCTTACAATACTCCTGCTAATACATCCCAGAAGTATGTTTGATTTTTTTTTTTTGCAACTGTGTTAAACAGTTCACTCATATTTAGCTTGTGATCCACTATGACCCCTAGATCCCTTTCCTCAGTACTCCTTCCTAGGCAGTCATTTTCCATGTGTGCAACTGATTGTTCCTTCCTAAGTGGAGTACTTTGCATTTGTCCTTATTGAATTTCATCCTGTTTACTTCAGACTATTTCTCCAGTTTGTTCAGATCTTTTTGAATTTTAATCCTATCCTCCAAACCACTTGCATTACCTCCCAGCTTGGTATTGTCCGCAAACTTTATAAGTGTACTCTCTATGCCATTATCTAAATCATTGATGAAGATATTGAACAGAACTGGACCGAGAACTGATTCCTGTGGGACCCAACTCGATATTCCCTTCCAGCTTGAATGTGAACCACTGATGATTGCTCTCTGGGAATGGGCTTCCAACCAGTTATGTAGCTTATAGTAGCTACATCTAGGTTGTATTTCTCTAGTTTGCTTATGAGAAGGCCCCTGAGACAATATCAAAAGCCTTAATAAAGTCAAGATATACCGCATCTATCGCTTCTCCCATCCTCAAGGCTTGTTACCCTGTCAAAGAAAGCTATTTGGTTGTTTGACGCCATTTGTTCTTGACAAATCCATGCTGACTGTTAGTTATCACCTTATTATCTTCTAGATGTTGCAAATTGATTGGTTAATTATTTGCTCCATTATCTTTCTGGGTCCTGAAATTAAGCTGGTCTGTAATTCTCCAGGTTGTCCTTATTTCCTTTTTTATAAATTAGTACTATATTTGCCCTTTTCCAGTCTTCTGGAATCTCTCCCATCTTCCATGACTTTTCAAAGATACTCACTAATGGCTCAGATATCTCCCCAGTCAGCTTCTTTAGTATTCTAGGATGCATTTCATTAGGCCCTGGTGACTTGAAGATATCTAGCTTTTTCTTTCCCTATTTTAGCCTACTATCTCATTTTCATTGGCATTCATTAAGTGAGACATCCAATTGCTACTAACCTTTTTGGGAAAACTCAAACAAAAAGGTAATTTAGCACTTCTGACATTTCCATGTTTTCTTTTATTGTTCCCCCCATCCCCCATTGAGTAACGGGCCTACCATGTCCTTGATCTTCCTCTTGCTTCTAATATATTTGTTGAATATTTTCTTGTTACCCTTTATGTTTCTAGGTAGTTTAATCTCATTTTGTGCCTTGGCCTTTCTAATTTTGTCCCTACATACTTGTGTTATTTATTTATATAGATCCTTTTTAATTTGACCCAGTTTCCACTTTTAACTCTTATTTTTGAGTTTCAGATCATCGAAGATCTCCTGATTAAACCAGGATGGTCTCTTGCCATACATATCTATCTTTCCTACGCAATGGGGTAGTTTATTCTTATGCCCGTAATAATGTATTTTTGAAAGACTGGTTTTCCATGGGATCTAACCTACTAACTCACTGAGTTTGCTAACGTCTGCCTTCTTGAAATCCATTATCTTTATTGTGCTGCTTTCCCTTCTATGATTCCTTAGAATAATGAACTCTACCATTTCATGATCACTTTCACGTATGCTGTCTTCCACTTTCAAATGCTCAACCAGTTTCTTCCTCTTTGTCAAAATCAAATCTAGAACAGTCTCTCTCCTAGTAGCTTTCTCCACCTTCTGAAATAAAAAATTGTCTCCAATACATTCCAAGAATTTGTTGAATAATCTGGGCCCTGCTGTGTTATTTTCCCAGCAGATGTCTGGGTAGTTGAAGTCCTCCATCACCACCAAGTCTTGTGCTTTGGATGATTTTGTTAGTTGTTTAAAAAAAGCCTCATCCATTTCTTCTTCCAGGTACGTAGTATGTAGTAGACCCCTGCCATGATATCACCCTTGTTTTTACCCCTTTTATCTTTACACTTTCAGTGTCTGTATCCTATTTCCATCTCAACTCAGTCCAAGTTTTTAATATATAAGGCAACACCTCCTCCCTTTTTTCCCTGCCTGTCTTTCCTGAGCAAGCTGTACCCTTCTGTACCAATATTTCAGTCATGCACATTATCCCACCAAGTCTCTGTGATGCGAACTATGTCATAATTATGTTTATTAACTAGCATTTCAAGTTCTTCCTGCTTATTCCCAGGCTTGAAGCATTTGCTACATGGTTTGCTTCCCCACAGACTCAGACTGCTTATTTTAAAACTCCAGGAAGAATTGTTGAGTACCCTAGACTCTAGTTTGGGGTGGGGGAAGCTTTTTCTTTTTTATCTAGGAAAAAGAAAAGGAAATATTCTCCCCAAAATAGAAGGGAGCTGATACAGACCATGTGAACAAGAATACTTAAAACAAACACAATTCTGGAGTTTGTAAACCAGGTTTCCTGCTAGAAATTTGTTCCTCATTCTGGATATCTTTTAAAATAACATCAGCAGTTTGGTCATAGCTAAAGATTTCTAGTAACCAAAATACTCAATTCTGAGAGTTAGGATCCACTGAAATAGAATACATTTTTTTCCTTCTAAGGGCCCAGTATGTGATACCCTTACACTGAGAAGAACCTTACACCCAGTTTTTTAAGGTATTTGTGCACCTAAATCCCACTGACATCAGTGGAAGTTAGGGACCTAAATACCTTTAAAATCTGGCCTTATTCTACAAGTAGTCCCATCAAATTAAAAGGGAGTATTTTTTGATGTAAGCACCTACTTAATTATATCGCATTTGTGCTAAGTACAATATAAATAGGTCTTCTATTTGGGGGGGTTATTAATATCATTTGGCGGGGGGTATTTTAAGCAATGTTTGAGTTTTATGTAGTTGTCCAAAAATCAGGGGTTTTCAGGGCTCTCTTTTGTATATACTTTAATGAGTAATGTATATTAATCATATACTGTAATGAATAATCTCTTTGTAACGTTCCCTAGTTCACATTATCATGGTATTGTTTCAAACAGCACTATACGTTAAAGCTTGCTAAGGAACCTTTAGTGTACAACTCAGACAAATTAGAGCACAACACATTAGTACAGTTTAGATATCACACCTCCATAGCCTGCATTCCTGTTCCATATAGACAAACTCTTGCATACAAGTAAGCATTTCCAGTGTTTTTCCAGTGTTAGCTGGATAAGCACAGATCTTTTTCTTTTCTTGGGGTGTTTATGGATGTTTATTGGTTAAAACTGGAAATCAGAAGCTCTAAATATGAAACAACCCATACCAAATATCACGACCTGGTGGAAAAGGGCAACTGACTTCTTTGAGCACAATGTTAGCAAACTATTTCAGTCATTTTCCTCCCCATATAAAACAATTTTAATATCCTAGCCAGTGAATTACACCTAAGTAACGTGTACGAGATACGGAATTTAAGACATGCTTCTTTCTGACAATAGACCTCAAATTATATCTGAGGAATTTGGTAAATTTGCAGAAGAATGAGGTTTCATCACAGACTAATCTTCTTCAACGCTTAGCCAAAAAGTCGGCCATAGCGATTATTCACCATTTAGTCTGTTTCTGTGCAGCTGCCAGGGCTTGACGGCCCGAGAGTCCAACATCTTAACAAACTTGATGAACACATGTAATAAGGGGTCTGCCTCTCAGCTGCCTCCATCCCTTGGTTGGTGGAATTTTATCCTGGATATTATAAGCCATCCGGAGAATGGCGTTCGCTGGAACATTTTGTGGCATTCCTGTGACATGTCCGAAAAGCATAAGATTCCATCTGCAGACAATGGCCCCAGTAGTATGAAGACTGGATAGACCATAAACTTCTGCATTACAAATGAAGTCATTCCATTTTATGACTAATATACGACACTGGCATTTTATGTGGAAAGCCTGCAGCTTTGCCCAGTCTGAGTGGCATAGTGTCCATGTTTTGCAACCATACAACTGTATGGAGAGGATACTGCTCGAAGAGATCCTGAACTTGGTTGTTGTATTGAGATGATGTTGATTCCATGCTGATTGTAAATGAGCGATGGCAGATACTGTGATGCCAAGTGGAAGAACCTCGTCTGAGAATTGGAGGAACTGGTGAGTATAGAACCCAAATAGCAAAAGTTGGAGAATGCTTTGACAGTTTAATTATTCAAAGAGATTGGAGTCGTGGGTGGACCTGGTCCTAGATTTTGCAGCTTTGTCTTTGACCATGAAACATGGGCGCCAACCCCTCCTCCATTTGCTGGAGTGCCTCGTGAAACTTGTCGGGGCTCTGTACTAGAACAACAACATCAGCAGCATAGTCAAGGTCTGAGAGTGAGAGATCACCAATCTTATTGCCTATGGACCTGACAGAATGCTGCATTATGAAATCCATTGCCCGATAAAAAATGCAGGGGCCAACTCACAGCCCTACCTGACACCAGATACTGATTTAAAAGGTGCCAACATCTGATTCCCCAGACATACACAGGCAGTGGTTCCATTATGCAGTTCGCTAATCAAGTCAAGAGTGGTTGGGACACCTACGCCTTAGTGGTTGCCCACATGGCATTGATGCTCCGATGAGCAAGTAAGCCTTCTGTGATGATGAAGAAGTTTGACATCGATGCACTTCTCCATGTGCCAGGTTTAGCCCACCGGTTTTGTATCAACGTCAGTAATGATTCTTAGCTCTATCAACCTGCCAGATGATGTCGAGGTTGCCTGGTTTCTGTTCACCTCCCTCCTTTACCAATCCGCCAAGTCGATGATTGGCTATAGGCGCCCAGCACACTGACCATGGCTATCAGAGGAGGCCTTCCAGACAATTGAATTAAAGGCCACAGCCTGCCAGCGTGGCAATAAGTGTGCTCGTGATCAGCTGAAGTGAAAGTTCAACACCCTGGCACTCCGTGATTGTGAGGCATATTATAAACAAGTAGTAAATGATGTTGAATTTGGCTTAGCCCGGGGGGACTAAAAGCCAGAATTCCATACAATCTGCAACCTCAGTGGTCAAGAGGTGGTCGCTACGAACAGCACCCTGAATGACAGCCAAGGCCATCCATGTAAATCAGATCATGGCATCCTTTCACGCTAGGTGGAACATTATCACAGTGCCCTGAACCACCCTTCAGCTGCCGCTTGTTGAGAGCTGGACAATTTGGCAGCCATTGTGGTGTCAGACCCAGACACTTGTACTGACGCACCAACATTGGATGAAGTGAAGCGCGCCATCTGCAAACTGAAAAATGGACATGCTGATGGCGCTGATGGCATCCCCACAGAGCTGCTAAAATGTGCTATTGATCCTGTAGCAGAATCATTTCTGGCCACCTTTCGCCTGGTGTGGAGAACTGGACCCTTGCCAACCACCGGGAAGGACAGACGAATGGCATGGCTGAAAAACATTCACATAACTAAGCAAATAGTAGAGTGAATCGGGGTGGGGCAGTGGCTTCACCAGCACAGATGACAAGCAGAAGGTATGCTCTAAAACCCACTAAAGTGAGGCAGCAGCAAATGAAACAAAAGACATGATAAACTGAGACAAGGTGAATGAGAAGACAGAAATCCTATTATGATAGGAATTGCCAAGCCATTGAGACCTTTTCTGATAAACAACCGTATAAAGGTGCAGGGATAATATGGTCATTGGTTCCCAGCCACAGTTCTGATGCCAGTAGAACACACCAGGTCACATGAAACACAGACAAAAGATGTTACAAAAATAAAGACATTTGAGCAGTGTTTCTATCAACAAAGAATAAGGAGAATGAGCTGAAACCTCTGATGGCAAGAGAACTACCAAGGGAAACAAAGAACCAAAAGCGATTTTGTAACCATTATGGACCAAAGCAATCCAAAATACTCAGTTACTCAACCTGTACACAAGTTACATGGTGACCCTCTAGCTATACCTATAAACTGTACTATAGAGCCCAGTGCAAATAGTAATTAATCAGTATCCTCAGGCCAGGTCTACACTACAGACGTGTATTGGTATAATTACATCGCTCAAGGATGTGAAAAATCCCTACCCCTAGGTGATGTAGTTATACTGACCTAACCCCCACAGTGTAGACAGCGCTATGTCAAAAGGAGCAGTGGATTAACTGTGCTGGCAGAAGCAGCTCTCCCATTGGCGTAGGAGCCTCTTCACTAAAGCGCTACAGTGGTGCAGCTGCACAGTCGCGCTGTACGTTCACGTCTCTGAAGTGCTTGAGGCGATGTCTCCCTTCATACACAGATTGATATGTCTCAATATAATAGTTATCACGTATAGTTCACTTTAAAGGAAAACTCATGCCACTGTTTCCAGAGCCACTTCTGCATTGTGCTTGCATGAACCCAATGAATAAAGACAGGCTGATCTCCATAGCCTGTATGCGTGAATGTAGATTCCTAAACCTAAAAAAGACAAAGCAGTACTGACGGGTCAGCACAACATTTCTTATTACAAAACTTAAACATTGCAGCCGTATGGGACAAGCAGAAGTGTCTCTGTCAGTCAGCACAAGAGTTGCACAATGGCGGTATAGCCAAAATGACTTCCCGATTGTTTCTTTTGCATTATCTTTTAAAAAGCAATATTCGTGATCTACCATAAGTGCAATTGACGTGGTAGGATAATCAATGAAGAAAGACCTACAAGACAGGTATCCTAACGTCATATTGACTCACTGACAATAAATTGAGACTGTACATACGAGGCAGTTCCAGAGGACAGTAGCCCATGGCAGTGCAAAACTCAGTACGAGAGAGAGAGGCTAGGTTGTGTTTTTTCCCCAATGGGGTCAGAAATAGGAGAGAAATTACAGCCTTTCCTTCTAAGAAAATGAATCAAAATTGCTTCTACTAAATTTCGTGATTATACAGTGTATGTTTAACCAATCAGGAGACCAGAAGAAATTCCACCTGATCCTAACTATGTGACCAAATCCAACCATCTCAAAAAAGCTCAAACAATGTATCACAAACACAGTTTCAGAATGTTCTTACATATCTAGATACTGGGGGTAAAGGGAGGGGGAAAGGTGTCTGTTTTTGGAAAACGTTTTACATCTGGAAAACTACCTCTAATGAAAAACTGCAGTTCCAGTGTGGGGGGGGGAAAGTTGATTATTAGTAATTTTGACTTTTGAGTTTAATGTTTCATACATCTTTAGTTGTAAAATTTCCATCTGTGCCAATATATAGGCAAACAAAGGAAGCCATGATTTATTCAGCCATATAATATCACACAACAAATTGTTAAGGAGTTAGAGGTAGGTGAGTGAGTATGTGTGTGAGCAAGAGAAAGAGACTTTCAACTTCAAAGCTATTGGTTCCCTTTTGGAAAAAAAACAATTTAGTCCCTAAATATGTTAGAAATGCAGAAGGAGAGCAGCATGTGTAGAGTAAAGAAGAACACATACATAATAAGGAAACAAATGTTTAGGCTCAAATTCTGCTGTCCTTACTCAAGCAAAATTCCTGTTGGCTGCAAGAAGGATTTCAAGGATTGAGTAATAAATCTGAAAACTCAAGCAGTCCTAAATGTTTTATATGACCACTCAGTTTAGAGTGCTGACATTTGACCACTTACCCTACACAGGTTGAAGGGTGAGTGTGAGGGTCACTGAACAGTGAAATGTCCCAATACATCACACTTACAGAAACCCCTGTGCTAAATAACTTGGTGCCGATGCACTGTGAAGATTTAGTGTTTGATCTCTGTCAACATGTCTCCTTTAAGTCCCATGTTCACCCAAGGATCAAATAAGGATTTAGTGCACAGTTAAAAAGGCAGCCATATTATTTACCCTACCTTCATACTGATTATGAAGCTCAACAGTTATGTAACTGGATATCAATATCAAATAAACATTTCTTGATCTGCACCATATTTGTCTTTGATAAGTGATTTGTGTGTGTGTGTGTGTGTAGGTGTGTGGTCTAGTGTTTGCAGACTGATTTCTATTTTGAGGGCCATAGGGAGCTCTTCATGCAAACACAAAACTCCCCCAAACCCAATGTGAGATATGTGAATCAACTAATGGTAAACTATAAGCCTCAAACTGTAAGGAAACAAGCTTAAAACTTCTTGGGTCTGATCCTCCACTTTGTTAATCCAATTTTATATGCTAATCTAAATCCATAGAATTAATGAATGGCCTTGTATAGCATAAAACTGGTACAACACAGCAGAGATTCAAGGCCTGCCCTAATTCCTCAAGTACCACAAGTGAACCTCATCAGGAAATGTTTTTGTGGCCAGAGCATTTTGATGAAAGCAAAAGATTTTGTCAAAACTTTTCTTCAAAAGTTTTTCAGTTTTCAGGTAGCAAAAGCTGAATTTTATTCTGTTTTCAGCAACTGAAAAATTTCTTTCTTTTTTTTGTTTTTTTCTGGGCAGGGGAATGATTTTTCAATGAAAACTAAAACAATTTAGTTGAAAACAAAACAAATTCCCATTTTGCCAAAAAAGCTGGGTTTTGTAGGGGGAAAAAAATTGGATCCAAATATTTTGACCAGCTCTAACCACATTTAAAGTCTGAATCAACTCTCATTGAATACGATACAGTCATTGCAATGATTGCACCAGTACAGCTTACCCAGTTTGTTACTAAGATAAATTGTGTCTGCCCTCAACAGGGTATTATGCCACTATAGACCACACATTAAAGACTCAAATCTAGTCTTCATGGAATTGAAATGAGTGGACCAGCAACTATTTGCAGCACGGCTAACTAACAGACAACCAATTTATTAAAAATGCTAAATAACACATTAGTATCAGTATCAGGAATTCAATTTTACTTGCTTGTTTTGCTGCAGTCTTCCTTATTTATGTGCTTTAGTCTTATTCTGTGCAAGAAGAAAAGCAACTTTGATCAAAGGACATGTCCACTGCTCTAGAGTTTATGAATGTCCTTATTTTTGCTTATTTCCAAACTGGGAAGGTTACGAGAGAGAGTGTGTGTGATATGTTGTTCCCAGCCTCATTCAAATATGCTGTGGTGTCTTCATTTGATTGATGAGCCTCGATAATAGACCTGATGGAGAACACTGACCAGTAATGCAAAATACAAATGGAAAATATCCCATCAGAAGCTTCAGGAGAGGCTTTAAATAAATTCAGATGGAGAAATTATGAGCAAATACCCCTCAACCTTCCCTTGCTCCTCATTTTACTACAAAAGAGGTAACAGATTCTTATCTATTTTTTTTTATGTAACTCTTAGAGGTAGAAAAGTCCTACAGCATCAAGCTATCTTGCCCACCTCACTGTCAGATTGTTTCCTGCATTCTACTTTGAAATGATTTGTCCCAGCTACCTTTAAAAGATGTTTGCTTCCAGTCTCTTCTCTCCCCTCCACCCCCGAGAGACAATTCCCAAGCAGAGCTAGCTGATCAAACCCATTATAAATAGTTTATTTTCTGTTATGAATAAACTCTGATTTTTTTTTCCAAATTGGATGTGACCTAGTCACCTAGCCCCCCCCCCCCCCCCGCCCCTTTATTTTTGGCAGAGTCTTATTGTCTTCTTTGGAGTCGAGGCAAAGCTAGAATTTCCAAAACTTCTATCCATCCCTGTTTCCCTCAGAAGTCCACAGCATCCACAGTAGGGATGTGAATCCTCTGCAAAGATTTCTGTCATCCCCCAACTTGCTTTTGCCTTGCAAGCTGTGTAAAGCCCGAATTGACCTGCCTTTCCTGCATGAATACTGTATGACAGGTTCTAACAAGGAGATATAAATACCCAGAACTAGGCTAATTCCATGTATTTTTTATGCACATGGGAAACAGGATGCATAATCCCATTACTTTTGTACTCCTCTCTCTTTATTTTCACCACAGCATGTTTGTTTCCAATAGCAGCATCTGCTGCTCTAGTTGTTCCACCTAGCCTCAATGTAAGGTAAAGCCAGGATACTAAATGACAAGAGTTAATTTTCTTTTACTGTCATGCCCACCTGGGGGATGTTATGTCACTGACATACTCGAAAGGGAGCGTTATGATGGGTGACTGAATCTAATGTTACATTTAAAAAAAAATATCCATTTGGCATCATGCAGTCACGCAAGAACTGTGAGCCTCCTGGTCCCAAGGAAGCCATATATTACAAGAAGGCACGATTTTGGCTTCTGGGTGGATTTCCACTGATTAGAGCACTTTGTGCAGTTTTGAAGTTAGCAGAAGAAACTTATTTGCAGTCTGCCTGAATTTGTACATTTTCATCGTAACCGATGTGCATATTGCAGACATCCAATACATATTTTATAACCTCGGTTTTTCATAAGGCTGAGGGAGGCGGAGGAATGATAAGGAGGGATACAGTATACAGTACACATAGATGTTACATAACTTCAGTTAGCTGGGGAATGGCTAATCATGGTTCTACTCTACATCATTTATGTCTCTATATCTATTAAGGAAGAACAAATTGGTCTGAAAAATTAAAGAACCAGTATCAACCTCAGACTTACCTCCAAACAATGCATGGACAAATTTAGGTGGTCACAAGTTCTGGATACTTCATTGCTAACACAGGAATTGCCAGTGTGAATCAGACACTTGGTCCATGTAGTCCTGTCCCTGACTGTGGCTGGAAACAAAGGTGTAAGAACCCTGCAATAGGCAGATGTGGGAAAATCCCGCCCCCAACCCCCGCCCCATATATTTCTCATCCTCATCTCTAACTGCTAGAGATTGGTTTAAACCCTGAAACAAAAGGTTTGATAGCCCTTCCCAAAACACATAGCTGGTTTTTTTATGCTCATTATTATACTCTTTTCTCCTGGCATGGCCCTAGTGAGTTCTGTCATTTTCTTTACCCATACGCCTTGTTTTCTTCTTATGATAAACTCCTTACTTCTCCCTGACTCCAAATAGTTTTGACTGATATTATGTAAATATCTCCATTGTAAGGTACCTGGCTTCCAGCAGTTCTGGCAGCCTCTTTTGGATCCAGGCCAGCTGTTGTATTCAAAATTCATATGCTAAAGGGTATTCCCAGGTTAAAAACATGCACTGCATTCTGGGTGCCTCTGATTTAGGAAAGCCTGGCTATGCATAGGATTAGAATACAGAGGCTGGTCTAGGCTGTTAGAAGGGGGTTGCAAGTTGGTTTTTGGTGTCCGTGGAACTCTATTCATTTAGATGTGATTATTGACCATAGTGATCTTCTGGGTTGCTAATCCTGTTCTGCTAGATTCACTGCAATGAAGATGTTTGTAAGAATTCAGGGAGCTGTTTGTATTGTTGTTGCTTGCTCCTCAACTAATTTCAGATGCCATTTCTGACAGTCCCTATCTCTACTGGCCTTTGTGTACTCTGGGATTTACAATGAGGGTGGGGAGGGTGCTATGCAAGGGTTAGGTGGGACAAAATCTCCCCCAGAAATAGAGATTTAGCCCCTAAGTGGTTGCCTTGCAGTTCTCTTCAAGTATTCCATGCATATAACCCATAAAATGCTCTGGCAAAGTCTTTGATGGTCAGTTTTACTCATTTCTTCCTGGACAGCTAAGGCTCCTCCTCAGTAAGGCTGGCCTTGCCTAGCCTGGGACCCAGACCTGCGGCATCAGTCATGAGCTCAAAAAATACCATCCCTCCTGAGTGCCTGATAGATTATTGGGGGTATTATAACTACTTTGCTACTAAGGGTACTTTAGTCAATGGAAGGACATCATTGGACTGAGGTCCTGGAACGGTAGAATTAAAGGTCAATATATCCACTAGACTGCTCAAATATATATGGGAATTGACCAGACTAATCTTGCTAAATGGTCTAGATGTGGAATCTCAGCCCAAAATAAAAAGCTATTTGCTACTTAGGCACAGTAATGTAAGAAGTTGGGTGAGAAATAGATAAATAACCATTTTACCAGAAAATTACTCACCAGAAAATTCACTCACAAAAATTAATATTGCAAAGGATGAGAGAGAGCATTAGAAAAAATCCTACATATTGTAATTGTGTTAGGGAGTTATATGTACACATAACACAATATAGCGCAATAACAACATTCAAGTGTTTTGTGATATTGCCAGAACTCTATGATGCATCTAATGCTTCATAGTATCTTACCTGTGTTGCGTTTTTACACAATATTTGCAAAGAACTCCCTAAGTTCTCTTTAAATGTGTTTGCACAATATAGTTATGTCCCACACATTTTTTTAAAAATATTTCAGTTTGTTACTGGGTAGTTGAGATGTTTTTAAGTTTGATTTGAAGACAAATATGAAATGTTTGAGAGGTAAGACTGTAATACAACATAGCTGATATTGTGTACGATACCTTGCATCCCAACGGATCCCGAAGTGCTTCAGAATGTTACACGCCACAATATAATTGAAATGCATCCACCTCTGGACTGGAAGATGGCAACTTCCAGCAAATGTCACATGTCATTGTTATAACATCAGTTCTGAGTACCTTAACATGACTCGTGTATCCTTCCAGCAACTCCCTCAACTTCTTACCTCTTGCAGCAACCCTGTGAACAGCTCCTCCTCCTCCAACAACTGGTCTTGCCTTCAGACAGTAGTCAGCAAGCCAAGCCCTCACCCTGATATCAGATCTCTTTAGCCCATTCCAATGCAATATACCTCATTGCATCTCCCTATCTAAGGATGACCAGGTGTCATCCTCTCCCACTTTGGAGCAACAAGACCTATGCTAATCTGACTATGCAATATAAAAGCTGCTCTGGAGTTTATGGCCAGAGTCCACCACAGGATTATGAATTCTCTTCTTCTGCAGTGAGACATTTAAGAGGGGAAAGGAGGAATCATTAGCCAGCTGCAGAGGGGAAGCAACAATACTGCACTTTCCTGTTGGTGGGTGGCCAGAGACACAACATAATTGGGTCATCAGATGTTCTCTCTCTGCATGCTGCACTGGCTCTGTCCAGAGAGCCCATACAGCAGGCTCTGGTCGAACTGCCCAATAAGATCACAAGACTTGGTTTAGTAGCGAAAGTGCCCGGCCAGGTTTATTGTCGACAAAGCATAGTAATAGCACCTGGCAGACTCTACGAGGATACTAAGACATGTATGCGCATGACAATGGATGCAGCTCAGTCAATGGCGGGACTTTCCACTGCTCCCTAGGCTGGCCAGAGACACTCCCTCTGAGATACATCTTTATACACCAATACAAACAACTTGCGTATTACCCCAGATGTATCAGGGTGCCACCCTCTGATGTATTAGGGTGCCACCCATTACCTTAGAATCATAGAATATCAGGGTTGGAAGGGACCTCAGGAGGTCATTTAGTCCAACCCCCTGCTCAAAGCAGGACCAATTCCCAACTAAATCATCCCAGCCAGGGCTTTGTCAAGCCGGGCCTTAAAAACCTCCAAGGAAGGAGACTCCACCACCTCCCTAGGTAACGCATTCCAGTGCTTCACCACCCTCCTAGTGAAATAGTGTTTCCTAATATCCAACCTAGACCTCCCCCACTGCAACTTGAGACCATTGCTCCTTGTTCTGTCATCTGCCATCACTGAGAACAGCCGAGCTCCATCCTCTTTGGAACCCCCCTTCAGGTAGTTGAAAGCAGCTATAAAATCCCCCCTCATTCTTCTCTTCTGGAGACTAAACAATCCTAGTTCCCTCAGCCTCTCCTCATAAGTCATGTGCTCCAGACCCCTAATCATTTTTGTTGCCCTCCGCTGGACTCTTTCCAATTTTTCCACATCCTTCTTGTAGTGTGGGGCCCAAAACTGGACACAGTACTCCAGATGAGGCCTCACCAATGTTGAATAAAGGGGAATGATCACATTCCTCGATCTGCTGGCAATGCCCCTACTTATACAGCCCAAAATGCTGTTAGCCTTCTTGGCAACAAGAGCACACTGTTGACTCATATCCAGCTTCTCTTCCACTGTGACCCCTAGGTCCTTTTCTGCAGAACTGCT
The DNA here is from genome assembly GCF_002925995.2 of Terrapene triunguis. Lineage (NCBI taxonomy): Eukaryota > Metazoa > Chordata > Testudines > Emydidae > Terrapene > Terrapene triunguis. Next base: position 4,208,526 of record NW_020699373.1, read on the forward strand.
ACCTAGCCATTCGGTCCCTAGTCTGTAGCAGTGCATGGGATTCTTCCGTCCTAAGTGCAGGACTCTGCACTTGTCCTTGTTGAACCTCATCAGGTTTCTTTTGGCCCAATCTTCTAATTTGTCTAGGTTCCTCTGTATTCTATCCCTACCCTCTAGTGTATCTACCACGCCTCCCAGTTTAGTGTCATCTGCAAACTTGCTGAGAGTGCAGTCTACACCATCCTCCAGATCATTAATGAAGATATTGAACAAAACCGGCCCCAGGACTGACCCTTGGGGCACTCCATTTGAAACCAGCTGCCAACTAGACATGGAGCCATTGATCACTACCCGTTGAGCCCAACAATCTAGCCAGCTTTCTATCCACCTTGTACCTGTTGGTTTGATCAAAACATCTCTAGCCATCATACTGTCATCCTGACCTTATGCTTAAGATGGGTCAGTGTGTTCCTGTTATCTTTGGGGGATGTGTTTGGTATCGGGGTGTTCTGGTACCACCTTTCTGGAATGTGTTTACGTATATATTCTTGTGTGCCTAGCACTACTGAGGAATGTGTGTTTCTGCAATATCAGCCCTGTTCTTGCCAGATTCTGTGAGCAGGGCCTGCCTCTTGCTCACAACTTAACTTTGTTTTATATCAGCAAGGTTTTGACTACTTTAGCGCAGGCCTCAGGCCTCATACAAGGCCTCTGATAGATGGGCTTATGTTTCAGGCCCTCTTCTTACTACAAGTAGCTGCCCAGATATATGTGGCATGACCCCAACTCTCAAGTCATGTAGTGGCTACAGAGCTGCCCTGTGGAGGCTACTCCAGCTATTGGGCTGGAGTACACTCTATGGCCTCTTGCTCACCCCTTCCCTGATGTTGGAAAGAACAGGAGGGGGTGGGACCTTATGGAGCAGAGCTACTCACCATGCAGGGAGTGTGCAGTCTGCAACGCTCCCCAACTCTGCACAGCAGGACTGCACTAGTTTCACTGCCAGTGGTGCCTCCATGGCTGGGGAAGCAGGATCAGGATTGGCTCTTCAAGAGGCATGAACCTTCACTGTGGACTTGGTCCTCTGTGCACTGAAATCAATGGCAAAATCTTCAGTGGTTTGGGATCAGTCCCTGCAATAACAGAGAAACTCTACTGAAATGCACTGAGGGCCCAGTCCAAAACCCATTGATGAAGTCAATAGATTCTCTTTGACTTCAGTGGTCTTTGGATGTGGTCCTTAGTTATTTGGGGACCTTGCTTGTTTAAGAAACGAGCAGAGTTTCACTAGGGTGAAATTCTACATTTTGTGTGTGTGTTTGCATATCTCTCTTCCCCCCTCCCCACCCCACACACACTATCAGCCTCTGCTTAGGCAGAAAAGTCCTATATGTTGCATGAGTTGGCACTGAGTGTGCAACCCTTCCTCTCTGACTCTGCAAAATGAATGTACCCTTCTCAAAGAGAATGATTTGCCGAATGGCTTTATGGTACTGAAAGCACAAGTGAAGAACATTATGGTGAATTGATGGGCATTCAAATTGCTTAAATTGATAATTTTCAGGAAAAACAGTAAATTGGTAACAATCAAGATGGCATTGGCATAAATGGCTCCTTAAATGTAAATTGTGCACTGCAGTATAGTGATAAGTAGAAATACTTAGTCTGTGGATGTTTTTTTTTTTTTAAAAAAAGTACTTCACAATTACTATGCTAATTGTATAAATTAAAAGATTATATTGACACATATATTTGGGTTGAATTCATTTATGTGTAAAATAAAGAACTGAGTTAAGCTAAATTACGTGCATTCCCTCTCATAATTGCTCTATTCTGTACACTACCAAATAGCGCTTCAGAATTTTATTGCCCTGCCTGAGCAGTGAGTTGCTTTTGTTACTTAGTTAACTAACGATGCCAAAGCACTTTGTTTATGGGGTTTCAGACAGTAGCAATGATATAAGGGGATGATGGGGAAGACCATCATAAAGAGTACTGGTAGGGACAGTTTTCACACACCACAGCTGAAATCAGATGTTCACGGGGCTAGATCCTGTAAGGGGCTAAGCACTTTGGCCGGATTCAACAAAGTGCTTAAGCAAAAGCACACATTTATCCTTAAGCATGTGCTTAAGTCCCACTGCAGTCAATAAACACATGCATTGCTGGATAAGGGCCAGAGTGTCCAGCATCTTTCGGGACATTTTAAAGTAATGTTTAAACTAGCAATTGGCTGGGCATGTAGGTAGGACTTGCTTATTGTAACCATAGAAATCTATTACTTATTTTCACCAGGAAAAACCCGTGCAGATCAAACAATGCACTTCCAAGTGGCCCATGCAGCAGAAAGAGAAATGAAATAATGGGTGACACCCCTAAATCCACTGAACTCAATTGGAGTTTTGCCATTGATTTCAGTGGGTCCAGGATTTCCCCCTACCTTATTATGATCAAGAAATAATACTGCTCATAAAGTTATGTAGTGCAATTACAAAGGGACAACTGTATCTAGTGCTAAAACCAGTGCATCCTCTGATTGCCAGGAATGCATCTCCTCCTTCACATAGGAGTGAGCTGCCTTCCTGGAGGCCCTCATATAAAGGGGAACTTGCAATCAGTTTAAATCAGGGGAGTAACATATTCCGTTAACATTAAGGGAAAGGGATAGAGTTAAACTTGCAAAAATTAGGAAAATCTACTAAAGCTTTCATATTGTCCAGCCTTAAACCTGCCCCCTGCTGGGCAAGCATTGCAGCATACCTGGTACAGACCTCTCCCGAAAACGCCCACGGCACTAAGAGATGTTCTGTATCCTGGCTGATTCTTTACATAGAGCTGGTAATACAGGAGCACGTGCAATATATAAACTATTTATATTTATCCACATGCTTAAAGTCATACTGTGGAAATAAATAGCTTCCCACTGGTATGTATGGAGCCTGTCACTTTGATTACCCTTGCTTTTCTTTTATGGGGTTACTGTAAGTCACAGAGTTATTTTAAGGTAGGTTTGGTCTTTAATGTTGTTTTCAGTATGGCTTGGAGCATTGATCTATTGGCTCTCACTGCAACTGAGACATTCAGGCCAAATCTTGATCCTACCACTAAGGCACCTCTTCAGTAGTACGGAGTCATATTAAAGCCAGCTTAACTGGCACATCAATGATTCCTTCATGTAGGATGGAATCTTCTGGATGCATAGGGCTGCTGTAATGGTTCCTTGGCCAGCCCCGCTTGGCCACCATTATAGGGGGCAAGTGGGCATGGTCAGGGCATCGTCACCCACTCATGACCCGTGCATGCCAGAATGGGCCTTTGGTACTGTGTGGGCAGCTGGGCATAAAGTGAGGCATCAGCAGGACATAGCCCAGGATCTAGGTCATTTCTCTTTAAGATGAGAAAATACATGGCCACTTAAGGAAATACAGTCTTAGAGCCATCATAGCAGGGCTTGTTGCCCTGGGAGGCACTTTGTGCTGCCCTTCCACGCAGGGCTGGCTCCAGCGTTTTTGCCACCCAAAGCGGTGGGGGTTGGGGAAACGCAATTGGCGGCTTTTCAGCGGCAGCTGTACCGCCGCCGCTTCATTCTTCCACGGCAATTCGGCGGCAGGTCCTTCCCTCCGAGAGGGACCAAGGGACCCACCACTGAATTGCCGCCGAAGACCCGGGCATGCCGTCCCTTTGCGTTGGCCGCCTCAAGCACCTGCTTGCTGCGCTGGTGCCTGGAGCCGGCCCTGCTTCCACGTCCATGAGCTGTTTCCAGTGGGTGAACCAACCCCCCCTAAGAAGTTAGAACAGCTTCACAAAACTAGGGGTTTTTCTTTTCTATGTGAACTTTCCCTTGGAGTATGAAAACAAACCAACCTCCAAATATGCAGTAAGGGGGTGAGACTTGAAAATCAGTGTGAATTTGACTGAAGAGGCCAGTCTGCCTATCGGGCTAGACTGTAGCATTTAGTCACAGCCCTCAGCCTGAAGTGCTGAACAGCTGCACATCCTCAGAGGGACCCCCCCCATAAGGGATGGGATCTCAAGGGGCATAATCCCATATCCAGTGCCTTGGCATGCAGGGGGAGTGCACAAACTGCACAGTTGCTTGGGACTGTATAGTTTGTTCCTCCCACGGCAACTGGCCAGCTCTCCCACGGCCAGTAGGTCCCTACCTCCTTCTATTCTCCTTTGGGTCCGTTTGCACCCCCGTGGCTACGTAGGGGGAGTTGAAGTGCAAGGGCTTTGATTATCCTCAGCGCCTGCATGGGATGTGTAAAGGAGAAGGTTCTTTGTGCCGTCCCCCCAAGCTATGCTAAAGCCAAGCTGAGAGAAGTAAAACATGTAAAGAAACAGAGTGTTTCAAAGTCTCTTGTTTAATAAGTCAGGTGTTCCATCCAAGCATTTGAGAACAGAACTTGGCCTATGATTTCTATACTGACTGCGCCCCCATACCTAAAATAAATGTATATCTGCATCTGATCCGTGATCTGCCATGATTGGCAGCCTCTGTTGAGGAGGGGCCTGTTTTGTTGTAAGTATGTTACAGGTCAGGAATAATAGGAAGCAAGATGGACTATTGCGCCGCTCCAAGTCACCCTCAAGCAAGTGTATTTTGCTCTTCATTTATCATGACTGTCAAATTCATTTTATCCGGGGCTTAAATTCTCATGTAGTATTTTCCGAGCCACGCCACCACACCACCCCCCACTCATTCAGAGCTTGGGACTTCAGTCCCATGGGGCACACTGGGGCTCGGGGTTTCTGCCCCGCTGGTTTGGAAATATTTACCAGAGCTCTGCACCAGAAAGCTCTGGCTGAATTTAAGCCCTGGTTTTATGAAGACAAGGGGCTTAGGCCCAAATCCTCAAAGTTATTTAGGTGTCTACCTCCCACTGATCTCAATGTTATTTGAAATCAATGGGAGTGAGGTGCTTAAATATCTTGGAGATTCTGGGCCTTAGCCTCCCTGTTATCTATAACCTTATAGGTGCATGGTGACAGTAACTACTTTAAAGAATGTGAGGTGGTAGCTCAGGAGGTAGTACGAATCTTAGTCCCTGAAGCAGATGGAAAAATATAGATATAAGCTCTTTGGGTGTTATAAATGTTATTCTAATCCATGGAATTCTAATCAGTCATGGTTATCAGCACCACATGGAGCATTAGAAAATGGAGGGGGTGTTATTGGAACATGTGACTTGTCAAATGGGATCGGGCTAGTGCCCATTTAGAATGATATCTTCCCTCTGGGCATGGACAGTGTCAGATGCTTCAGAGGAAGGTATAAACTCACTGTAAGGGAACATACAGGCTACATCTACACGGTGAGTTAGGGGTGCAATTCCCAACTCACACAAACATAGTCAAACTTGGTCTCATTGGGATAGCAAGCTAAAAACAGCAGTTTAGCCATGGTAGCATAGCCAGTGGTGAGCCAGGGCATGGGCTAGCTAACCCAAGTACAAACCCGCCTGAACCCCATGGGTATGTACTTGGGGTGCACAGCCCAGGCTGTTTCTGCTACTATGGCTAAGGTACTACTTTCAGCACACTAGCTCGACAAGAGCTATCACAAGGGAGTCTACACGAGGTGCGAATCACACCCTTAGCTCCAAGGGTAAACATAGCCTAAGTTATAATATGCTCAGGAGGGAAGTTTCTTACTAATCTCAGTCTTTTCCTCTTTACACAACAAATGTAATATGAAGGAACCACACGGGTACTGTGGTGTCCTAATAACGATGTTTGTTAATTATATACAACATACAAGTCCTAGCTACATACTCTGGCAGGGTTCTGGAACATAGAAGACAGTGAGGGTCACTAGAGGACTCACCAACTGTTTCAGCAGATACTGTCTGACTTTTCATTGACTTTAGTGGGATTCAGATGAGGCCCAAAGTGCATGTATGAGTATGTGCGGTTTTTCATACAAATACATCGAGTCTGGAGACTGGAAGTCAGGCTTTTAATGTACAAGCAGGATGTGGCTGAAAAGTAAACACATTTCTACTCTGGAGAATTTTATGACGATTTTCAGAGAATGAGATAGCAACCTAATGTACCAATTTACCGTATCACAGGTTACAAAGTAGGAGAATTATGGTACAGATGATCATGGCGCCAATCCAACAAAGCACTTAAGCATGTGCTTAAATCTGCACCTATTCAGCAAAGCTGAATTGGGACTACTAGTAGAAGGAGGGTGTGTTTTTGTTGGGGGGAGGGTTGTTTTTTCCTGCCCCCAACAAATGATATTTTTTCTAGAATGAATATATATGTACATATTTATATAATATACATTGAAAGTTAAAGGAAATTTTTGCATGTGAAACAGGAAAGAGTAAACAGAAGCAGCAGCTAACTTGGCAGGACATTGTCATGCATCCTCTCGGTGCTAAAATACAAGAAATTCAGTGGTAAGTGGAAATCTCAGCAGTTTCTCAGCTTTGCCCTGTCAGGATAAATCAAATGTATCAATAGAGTTGTGTCACAAACAGCAACCAGGCTTTATGGGAAGATAGATGTAATCAGCATTATGCATTGTAATCAAGCCATGGGTCAATACAGATTAAATATTGACAAGAGGTACCTTGACCAGTGTGAGGGCAGAACAAGTCTCTGAAAGCTTCAGGAAACATTATCATTATACCGATGAATTTGTGTGATAATCCTGCCACTGCTTATGTTATTCATTATACAATGCTGGACTCTGAAGATGGGTTTTCATGTGAAAAGAAAAAAGCCCTGAGGCTGAGGAAAAAAACTGATATTGGATTTAGCAGCAGCATTAGACAGAGCTTTTTAATGAGCTGGTTCATACACCATTAACCCATCATAAGGCAAGAGAAGGGGCAGTGGGTTGGATATGCCTTGAGAATTGAATATCTTAGTCATGCAAATATGGAGCTACCTAGGAGACTAGTAGAGTGGTTCCACACCTGTTTGTGTGGTATGTCTGAAAGGAAGGAATGCTTAGCTCACACATGTTACAGTATTTAAGTAAGCTGCATAATAAAATATGAAGGTCACAATTTACTGCAGAACTCCTGAACCTTTCCGAACACTGATTGCAGACCACAGTCCTACAAATGTTTATATCTGTGAATGCCTGTACTCATGGGATTATTCCCAACGGAGGGACCCAGTGGGGCTGCTTGTAAGAGGAAAATTACTCAAGTGTTTGTAGTTATTTTCAAAAAAACAAAACAAATTAAGTGAGCTACCATGGGTAAAAGAAAATGTTCCCATTGGTTTTAGGCAGCTCCCATCAGAAATGTAGCTTGTAATGGTTGTGGCTACTCTTTGCAGGTAGGTGAAAGAAGAGAAATCAGGATTGTTTAGTGCTTGGCGTGTCCCCAAATGACTCACAAGACACAGTAGGAAAATGCAGCTAGAACTGGACTAAGCTACAGTGGCACCCTAAAACATGTGACTGCCTCTTCCTCTAGACCATGCAGTACAGCCCTGTAACGTGTCTCTATCTATAAATCATAGAGAGGCCTTCCAGAGGACCTAACATCTTCAATGTATAGCATAATATGCCACAATAATTGTGAATACTGTAATGAACGAGCCAGTGTGTGTCTGTATTACTGACCTCTATTGGAGAGATCCGGCACTGTGTGTTCTAGACTCATACAGTTAAGAACTCTGAAAAGTCTGCATTACCTTCAAATGGCAGGGGCTTCTTGTTGTGTAGCAGGATGTTCTGAGTTCTATCCCTGCTATTGCTGTAGGAAGCACCGTGACAATCACAAAGTCTTAGGTAGCCATGCATTTGTTACAAACCTCCATAATCTATAAGGACTTTTGTGGAGAAAAATAGGGACATACCTTGCAACAACACTGATGTACATTAATACATTGAGTTAAGAGAGGGATAGAGCAGGGGAGAAAAGTAACTAAAAAATGGGGAAAAATGGAATTCTCACTCCAAAACAAGGGGCAGTTCGTATGTATGGAGATATAAATGTACAGGAATGGAACTGCTAGGTTCTAGCCAATGGATTCCAGCATTTCAGTGACTACAGCTAAGTTTTTTATTGGCGGCTTAATTAATTTTTAATTAATTAATGGAGATATCCTATCTCCTAGAACTGGAAGGGACCTTGAAAGGTCATCGAGTCCAGCCCCCTGCCTTCCCTAGCAGGACCAAGTACTGATTTTTGCCCCAGATCCCTAAGTGGCCCCCTCGAACTCAAAACCCTGGGTTTAGCAGGCCAATGCTCAAACCACTGAGCGATCCCTCCCCCCATATGGTATTAAGGGAAATATCACATGATCAATACCATTTGGGTCCTCATTCTCTGTTCTGGCTAAACTGTGCTCATCCCAGGAACAGGAACACAGTAGGAAATAGTGGTTTTAAGCCATTCTGGTGGGTCCCCTATTCTCAGGCAAGCCAGGGGCTAGTTTAGCATCAAAGACAAGATAGGGCAGCCCCAGGCCACAACCCTTATGCTGAAACATAAGGAAATAAATAAAACTGAGTTATTCACATTCAGATATTGAGCACCCAAAGTAGCTTGTTCTTCCTCACTTTTGTTCTAAGATTCACATACATATTAATATTGAGTTGGTTTCTCAGTATGGACTTAGATTCTTAAGTGACTTAGGCAATAGGACTTAGGCACTTTTAAAAAAATTGACCTCTAGATAGACAGACACATTAGTGGCTCACTTCATTTTTGGTTGATCATGTTATTAATAGACATAAAAAAAGACAGTGAATATATGTTTATCTAATAGAACTATTTTATTCCAACTAGTCTCCAGTACACAGTTTAAACTATCAACAGTGGAAGGGCCTGATCCTGAAATCCCACACCAAGCAAAAATTCCACTTACGTGCCACATTTTCAAAAGAATGACTTTCCTTCTGCAAGCTGTAGTTTCTGCTCCTTTCTGCACCTGGGGTGAGTTTGCAGCAGCACATCTGAGTATTTATGCTTTAACTACCTTATGGTGGGCACATATCAGGTAACTTTGGGCCCAAGGCTGAGTGCCCCCGACTGCCCTAGAAGGTAGTGAGACAGGAGAGGGCTCAGCAGCAGAGAGAGAGAGTGTGTGTGTGTACGTACACACACATGTTTTGCAGGTGAAGGAAGCCAGTCACTGGTCCTTTTAAAACTGATCCCCTAAATATTTACCCACAGACAGTTACATACATGAAGCTGTTAATTGTACCTTCTATAAATAGTATGATTTTATTTTTAAAGAGCAATACAAAAAGCTATCTTTAAATAACACTAAACCCACAAGTCTGAAAGTTCAAAGTTAAGACAGGCAGCCTGTGCTTAAATCAGGCCAGTTTGTCCTGTTTGTCAGAACTGAATGAGAACAAATTCTCAGCCTTAACTTTGAATTCTTGGAAGTGTCCATGCAGGTTGTTCTGTTGATTTGTATTACAGTTTTATTGTTATTTAAATCAAGCTGTCCGGGATGTATTTAATAAGTAGATTAGTGTCACTGTATCGTGCAGGCTGCCCTCAAGCACTACTCTCAGGCTGGCATCTACAACTCATTTGCACAAATGTGAATATTTGGCAAATGTGAAAAAAAGTGTTTTGCTTTAGATCAGTATCCTCCATTCTAATGTGTCAAGTATCAGAGGGGTAGTCATGTTAGTCTGGATTATGTGACATGCATCCGACGAAGTGGGCATTCACCCACGAAAGCTTATGCTCCAATACATCTGTTAGTCTGAAAGGTGCCACAGGACTCTCTGTTGCATTCTAATGTTGCCACCCAGGCTGGTAGGTGAAATCAGCAAACAATGGAAAACCCATAAAAAGAAAAGTTAACAGTGAGAAAAGTCACCAAAAAAGTTTTTGACAAAAAACATTTCCGCTAAGGAAGTTTGATCACAGAGAATCTCATTCCCTAACGATCCTCACAGGGTAACGAATAGTCAGGCAGTGTATTTCAGGCATTAGATGTCATCAGTTAGGACTTCAGGAATAAAATATATTTATTCTACATCTTGCAGTAGGTTGCTTTCCAACCTCATCAGGATCAAGAAACAGCAGGTAAGCAAGCATTTGTGTAAGTAACTTTTTATTTTTATGTCTTCCTGTCATTTTTTCTCCACGCCAGGATCAAACGTCCCTTTCGATAGAGGAGGCTAAAGGACAGCTGCAGAAGAGGAAGCACAAAGTGCATTAGATGTCAGACTACATTGAAGACAAACTCTGTCATTTGTCTGAATGAGTTCAAACGTTCTCTTCTCATTGCCATGTGAGTCAGTTTCAGAAAAGAAAGCAACTTTGATTCAAAGCACCAAGGTGCTCACGAGAAAATGAAACTTTTCTCCCAACATCCAGTCAATTGATGCAATGGAAAAGCAGTAAAATGTTAAGAGTTAAAGGTAAACAACGAGTTGTGCACTAGAGAAAGAGACAGACCGACAGAGACAGAAATGGCTTTGTGATTGCATAGTACTAAATAAAGCGAACCCAGTAAACTTTCCTCCTGAAGAAACCAGAAACATGTCAATTATAGCTCTTTTCCCTCCCTGTATTTCTTGGCTGCAAACTAAGGGTTTGATCCAAGAATTACCAGTGACTTCATTAGAAGGATCAGGTCCCAGATGTTGTCCATACTCTTGTAGCAGAGGGAAAAACCAAACAAAACAAAGGTCCTGAAATTCTGTATCTGGAACAAGCCACGTAATTAGTTATAAAATCTTAGTCATTCAATCACAGATTTTTCCTTTTTGGTTTTGTTTTCTAAGCCATATTTAAATGAGTGCCACATTGCTATCCCTGCAGACTGAAGATCTCTCTGTATTCATGAACCCATTAAGCAACAGCAGCAGGGCAAGCCTAGAGATGTGAAGGCAGCTCATCTTCCAGGCCTGTCTGCTGAGATTGCCACAAAAAGTTCAAAAAGGCTGACAAAGGAGGTGCTGTCGTTGTCATGAATAGGTCGGAATATGAACAAGAGGCTTCTAGGCAGCTCTCCAACACCACATTCTACAAGCCATTACCCTCAGATCCCACTGAGGGTTACCAAAAGAAACTACACCATCTGCTCAAGAAACTTCCTGAAAAAGTACAAAAGCAAATCCGCACAGACACACCCCTAGAACCTCGAGCAGGGGTATTCTATCTGCTACCCAAGATCCATAAACTTGGAAATCCTGGACGCCCCATCATCTCAGGCATTGGCACCCTGACAGCAGGATTGTCTGGCTATGTAGAATCCCTCCTCAGGCCCTACGCTACCAGAACTCCTAGCTATCTTCAAGATGCCACTGACTTCCTGAGGTGATCCATTGGTGATCTTCCTAAAAACACCATCCTGGCCACTATGGATGTAGAAGCCCTCTACACCAACATTCCACACAAAGATGGACTACAAGCCATCAGGAACAGTATCCCCGATAATGTCACGGCAAACCTGGTGGCAGAACTTTGTGACTTTGTCCTCACCCATAACTATTTCACATTTGGGGACAATATATACCTTCAAGTCAGCGGCACTGCTATGGGTACCCACATGGCCCCACAGTATGCCAACATTTTTATGGCTGACTTAGAACAACGGTTCCTCAGCTCTCGTCCCCCAAGGCCCCTGGTCTACTTGAGCTACATTGATGACATCTTCATCATCTGGACCCATGGAAAATAAACCCTTGAGGAATTCTACCATGTTTTCAACAATTTCCATCCCACCATCAACGTCAGCCTGGACCAGTCCACACAAGAGATCCACTTCCTGGACACTACAGTGCTAATAAGCGATGGTCACATAAACACCACCCTATACCGGAAGCCTACTGACCGCTATACTTACCTACATGCCTCCAGCTTTCATCCAGACCACACCACACGATCCATTGTCTACAGCCAAGCGCTATGATACAATCGCATTTGCTCCAACCCCTCAGACAGAGACAAACACCTACAAGATCTCTATCAAGCGTTCTTACAACTACAAGAAGTGAACTACAATTACAACTACAACCACCTGCTGAAGTGAAGAAACAGATTGACAGAGCCAGAAGAGTACCCAGAAGTCGCCTACTACAGGACAGGCCCAAAAAAGAAAGTAACAGAATGCCAGTAGCCGTCACCTTCGGCCCCCAACTAAAACCTCTCCAGCACATCATCAAGGATCTACAACCTATCCTGAAGGACGATCCATCACTCTCACAGATCTTGGGAGACAGGCCAGTCCTTGCTTACAGACAGCCCCCCAACCTGAAGCAAATTCTTACCAGCAACCACAGACCACACAACAAAAACACTAACCCAGGCACCTATCCTTGCAACAAAGCCTGTTGCCAACTCTGTCCACATATCTATTCGGGGACACCATCATAGGACCTAATCACATCAGCCACACTATCAGAGGCTCGTTCACCTGCACATCTACCAATGTGATATATGCCATCATGTGCCAGCAATGTCCCTCTGCCATGTACATTGGCCAAACCAGACAGTCTCTACGTAAAAGAATAAATGGACACAAATCAGACGTCAAGAATTATAATATTCAAAAACCAGTCGGAGAACACTTCAATCTCCCTGGTCACTCGATTACAGACCTAAAAGTCGCAATATTACAAAAAAAAAAATTTCAAAAACAGACTCCAATGAGAGACTGCTGAATTGGAATTAATTTGCAAAATGGACACCATTAAATTAGGCTTAAATAAAGACTGGGAGTGGATGGGTCATTACACAAAATAAAACTATTTCCCCATGTTTATTCCCTCCCCCCCCACCACCACTGTTCCTCACAACTTCTTGTCAACTGCTTCAAATGGACCATTTGGATTACCACTACAAATTTTTTTTTCTCTCCTGCTGGTAATAGCTCACCTTAACTGATCACTCTCGTTAGAGAGTGTATGGTAACACCCATTGTTTCATGTTCTCTGTGTGTGTATATATATATATCTATATATATCTTCCTACGGTATTTTCCACTGCATGCATCCGATGAAGTGGGCTGTAGCCCACGAAAGCTTATGCTCAAATAAATGTGTTAGTCTCTACGGTGCCACAAGTACTCCCGTTCTTTTTACAAAAAGATCAGTTTCACTGTGGCCAACCCCAGACATTTGCAGGTCATCAATCAATGCCCCCAATATCAGGATATGGCTTGGAAACTGATAAATTTCAATAATAAAATAATAATAACAATAATAATAATAATAATAATAATAAATGGGTTCTTTTTATTTGCCTTCTGGTTTTTGAACTGCAGGGTTCATGTTTTCAAGCTTTTCCCCATAAATGATGCTCACAAAGCACAACAGGAAAGAAAAAGAGGAGGAGCAGCTTATGCTCACATGTCTGATTGCATTGCAGGAACAATGCTACTTTCATGTTGCCATTTAGGTCCAAACTGAGCCCACTGCATAGCAGAATGTTCCATTTGCAATGGAATATGTCAGGGGTACTGCAGCCTCTCTCTGGCTTTGTGCACCTACAGGCATGACATGCATTGATTCCACAACTGCTGGTCAAGATCTCATGGTTGCACCAATTGTTCCCACTGAGCAAATGGAGTTAACACAAAAAAAACATGGTGGCCAGAACATGGAATGGGAGAAAGTATTTCTTATCAGACCCCAGCAACCATTTTTCATGATGTATGAATTATTCAGGTTAGACAATACTTCAATCCCTCTCATGCTGCTATTTACTTCAGTGTGAAAACAGAATTAGCCCTTTCAATTTGTTGGACCTGATTTTCATTTATACTAAGGCCCCTTCACACTGTTCTAGTCATGTAAAGAGATCTTAAAATGAATATAAATATAATTTTCCTCCTACTTTATAGCATTCTGACAATGTAAAGAGGACTTAAAGTCACCTACTTAATTGAGAATCAGGCCCATTGAGTTTCTGGAGGGGATTATATCCTAGACCAAATTTTCTAAGTGGCCTGAGCATACTTGTGGCTGAGTTTTGAGCATGCAGTTTTGTGCATCTAAGCACTCAGGTCCGTGCACAAAACTGGGGACTGTGCAAGCACTCCTGGGTCCTTAGAAGCTCAGTAATTGCTAGGGTATGTCTATACTAGGGACACTTTACCTGTGTACTGGTATACTATTCCAGCAAAGCACTCCCCATGGGGATGCAGCTATATCAGCAAAAATCACTTTGTACCAGCATAGTGAAACCAACTCCCACGAGCAAAACAAGCTACACTGGTACAAGCACAGTTTTGCCAGTGTATCTACCCAGGAACATCTACTGGCACGGCTATGTTGGGCAGTGATCCACTCTTCTTCACAATGCAGACTGCCACAGCTATGCCAGCAAAAATCCATACTGTAGCATCTCCACATTGTAGCATTAAATATGCTGGTTCACGGATACTTATAGATGGTCTCAGGTGGCATGTGGGTAATAGAGGTCTCAGAGCCAGTGTGTCTCTAATCTAAATTAACATCTATGTTTATATATATTTACATAAGCAAAACACACCTTGTACAGTTAGCTTAAATTGAAAAGAGCCTTCTCCGTTAAATGGCCACTGTTTAACTCCCTGTATTATTATTATTGCTGCTGAGATAGGGCACAAGAAGTGTTTTTTCATTCTCTCACAAAATGCTCAGAAGAAACTCCATCTTGGAGTTGCATGTTAATGAAATGTAAATGCTTTCTCTTATTAAAGGAGAAAATACTCTAAGCCATCAGGAGGATCACACAGCTAAATTAAACATGGATAATTGCATCTGAGCAGGTTATGTTCAGCTGTGCTCCACATAAGGCATTTATGGGGTAAGTAGCATTTTTTTTTCAGTTCCAGAGAATGGGTACAAGTCATTGGAGAACAGTCTCACAGTGGGGTTATTTTAGACACAAGTCTTTGTTTCTAGTAAATATCTGAGGCTCTCAGTCCTAAAATGTGTGTTCTTATACACTAATGGCATTGTTTTTTTAATCTAATCACCAGTGTTTATGGATTTTTCATTGTTTCATGGGTTTATGTATTCGTCTGTTCAACAATTCTACCATATATAGAGAAAGGCAATATGAGGTACTAAAACATGTAACAAAATTCTCCCTCGTAAGAAAATAAATATATAAAATCTAAAGATGCCAAATATGTAATAAATCTTCTCATTAAATAAAGCTACATTGTAAAGAAGTTTTTGTGCAAGGCATTTTTTTATCCAGTCATATTAGGTCACTTTTATATCATGCACAAAGTAAATTAGATTCACAACACTGATGAGCAGTAGACGGTGAAGAAAATGTATCTAGAAAAGAAACAGTCACTGGTCCAGTCAGGAAAGAGCAAGTCATCATGCTTATTATCAGTAACATGTAATTGATTTTTTGGATGGGAAGAGAAACGGGGTCTTATGCAGTGATAAGGTTTCAAGTCTGTTAAGTGCTGGAGCCCAGCCAAAAGAGGACAAACAGGATGACTCGTGCATCAGATCATCTTCCTCTTCCCCTCTCACCCTCTTATGCTGTAGTCTGAGGTTCTTACTAATGAAAACTGAGCTTACTTCATTTTGGCTAATGGACAATAGACTATAATTGTCCCAGAGAGCTACATTAGTCTTCTTATCTCTATGAACCTCTACTCATATCATTATAATAAGACAATTACACTTACACTGGACTGCATAATAGACCAAGATGTCCAGCAATGAATAATTGTAATTGATCAGAGCTCATTATATTCCAAAATAATTTCAAGCTGCTTTGTTAGTCTGTAGCAGAATTTAGGAGCTTGTTGACTGTGACTGGCTTGCTCATTAGCTGAACTGAGCTTGAGATAATCAGTGCCTACCGTAAATCTTAATGTTTTGTTACTTAGTTTATTGCATATAAACTACACTACACAGATACACTAGATTGTAAATATACAATTATACATAATATTGTAATCAGATTATTCAATGCTAGTGACCCCAGTAGAGGATATAGAGTGAATTATACTCTGTGTTTGTATGACACTTATCATAAAGCCCTGATTGGGGCATCTATGTTCTACTGCAATATAAACAGGGCTAGATTTGGACACATACCACACAAAGGAGTAAGAACTCATTTTACACCCCTAAGCAGGCTACTCAGACCTTGGATCTGGGCACAAAGGAGTAAGTGGGACTAGGGAGAAATTGCCTCTTTGCGTCCCAAGCAGACTGGCCGCTGAGGGAGCAGCAGAACTGATAGGCCACAAAACCTGCCAGCAAGGTGGAGCAGGAGCTCCCCTTTCTTCATGATGGCTACAAATGGCCCAGACCCCAAGGAGGAGTTGGACTTAGTGGCGACAAGCAATGCTACAGTATGAGCAATGGGACCAACAGGGTCATGGGAGAGAGCTGATATGGTAGGCCCCTTTCATCTGTCCTCTCACTACTACTTGATTATGATCTATAGGAACATCTTCACAGCTCCCCTTCCTCTTTCTTACCTGTCATCAGTCTTTATTGATTTGGGAAGTTAATAGGACTTGTGAATGCCTGGAATAGAGGGAAGTAAAGAACTTGTTTCCTGGATATGGAGCTATGGAGCTTGTTGAAAGCGGGAACATTTAGATCCAAAACAGGATAAGATAGCATGTTGTATTCTTGTTCCCTGGTCATGGTCATGTGTTTCATGAGTTACATTTATGAAGCAGCTGATATTTACAGACCATCACTATATAAGGAAAGTATTATGTAGCAGGGTACTGTTATATTTGTAAAAACAGGTGATATCTTGCTTTTCACATCAATGATTGTGTGATTAGGAAAGACTTCTGCTATTGTGAAACGTATCAGTGTTTTCTTCACGTTACAGTTCTAAGATGCATATATATATATATGTGAGTAGGATTTAACCACATGCAGGATCAGAATCTCAACTGGGGTAGTTCCATTGACCTCCAATTCCTATTGATTTGATTTATTGAGACTCTAAGCCTCAGGATCCATCTCTTAAGAAGAATATATTTTTGACCAAAAATGGCTTTTTGACTGCAATGTACATTTTTAACAGAAAATGGGTTAAAGGGAGAAAAGGGTCAAAAAACTGAATTGCACTGTCTAGAATTGCTTTTGGTTTCCTTCAAAACATTTTCATTTAAAATAAATTTTGATTTAGTTGGGGATTGGTCCTGCTTTGAGCAGGGGGTTGGACTAGATGACCTCCTGAGGTCCCTTCAACCCTGATATTCTATGATTCTATGTAGCATTTTTTCAACCAGTTCTACTCTTGAACCTCACATGGTTGTCATGCATATAACAGGATATTTAGGCACTGAAACCAAGTTCCATGTCCAGCCAGTACCAGCTGCTGCTTGTTGCCACTCATCTTTCTAACAAGAAAATGTGCCCCCGAGCCTTGCCTTGTACTGTTGAAGTATGTAATTCAGCTGCATTGCTATGGAAGGGCAGTAAGGGCCAAAGCTTCCTCCTTTGCTCCCTACCACTTCCCCTGCAGTCCCAGGAGCAGCTCTGCCTCTCATGTGAGCTGGGAGCACTCAGAGCAGCTGCTGTCTTTTCCTTCCTTCCTCTAGCTCATCAGCGTCCCTGCTGACCACCTGCTGCATCGCAGAGAAGGCAGGAAAGAGTAGCTCTGGCTGCTCCATTGCCTGCTTCCCTCCTGAGATGTGAGAGGCCCAGAAAAAAGCAAGACAGGAGCTCAACTAGCAAAGGATGGCTCCCCTCCCACACACGGAGCAGCCCAGAGTGGCTAAAGAGGAGAAGCTGAGAACCAACAACCTGTTATGGCTCTCTGATTTTTCTGACACAGCTCAGGTTAGAGAAGCTCCCAAGCTTGTGCCAGCTGGCAGCAATCCCCTGGGGATAGTCAGAGCAGAGCATTCTGCAGCTGCTGTCCCTCCACACAACCTTGAGTGGTACAGAGGAGCATGACAAGGCAGGAACTCTGCTCTGGAGTATTGCTTGGAGCACCTTGATCTTTTTGAACTGATATGTTTGCCCTCCCCGCAGTTTAAAATCGGATGATACTGAACATGTGCCCCCTCCCTACCAGAAATAGGCACCCATATCCATCCGCAAGTATAACCCAAACTAAACCTATGTGATTATGTTGTATATTGTTTCCCCTTCTTTGGGCTGAAGACATTTTCTCTCTGTTGCAGACCCCAAAATCTCTGATGTAAGACTTCAGTGGCTGCAGAGCCTCCATGGGGAGGATTGAGTTGTCACTGAGGCACATTTATTTGAGCCTCAGACGAAAAGTAAAACACTAGCTTGAAAAATAAAACTTCAGGTGGAAAATGTGTTATGCCCCACAACACTGAAAAGTTCGCCTCTCTGAGTGAACTAGAAGTGGTTAGTTTAATTAAACCATCACTTTCATTATGAACACACAACACCTGTCATGGCATAATTTATACACACACAACATCTATGCATCAAAATGACATGAGACATATTCACATTTTCAGCTGGAGGTTCTTGCTGTCAACACCACGAGGCGTATCTGTCATTCCAATTCCTGCTCATGCAGGTTCGTGATGGACCAGCACTGTCTGACAATTCTTAAGAGTTCTGTTAAAAAGAAGTGTTCAATGTATTGACCTATGATCATTTGCTTTCAGCATGATCAGATTTTTAAATACTTCCTAGAAGCCTTTAGGTGACTGTTCCTGGTACGTTCTCCCTCCAAGTTCCTTCTAGCGTTTGTGCCAAACCATGCCAAAATTTATGTGAGGGACAGGATAAAAGGATCTGGCAAGAAACAAGTTTCTATTATGTGAATGAAGGTGTACTGTACAGAGTGTTATTTTGTTTCACCAAAGACCTATATCAGCAAAAGAATAGTTCAGAAGTCTTGGAAAACAAAGAATATGAAATTGAAATATCTTTGTCCTCTTTGTGTGGGGGATTTTCAAAGGCTATAGATGCACAAATCCCATTAACAGATAATGAGATTTCTGCTCACACATACCTACCCTTCAGCACTTTGAAAATACACCCTCTCGTTGACTAATGAACACTACACTAAGGCTGTTCTAAACACATCAGCTTTCTTGTAGGAAAATAGATGATCTTATAGGAAAATTAAGATGATCTATAGAAGTTTAAGAGCTACCAAGCTTGAAGGCTCTGGCAACATAAAGAAAGACAGCCTAGCACAGGTGATGTCCAATTGCTGCACCAGTGTCTTTAAGAAGGATCTTTCTTTCTAGCCAGTTAAATCCTTATCCAATTTATTATCTGGGTTCAAAAAATATCGTAATCAGACAACTCAAGCACAGTACAAGTTTATATTTCTTACTGGTAGCTATGTACAAGTAGTGACAAAGTCACTGCCATCCTCTATGAGGGAGTAGGTGGGCTTTGGCTGGAATGTCTGTCTCCCCCCCCCTCCAATTTATAATTTTCCATTTTGCTAATAAAACAATTCCTGTACTATGATGAAAGGTGCCATAAAACCCATAAGCTATTATTTGTATTATGTATTTTAATGTATGTAATAGGCACTCAGAGCATAAGATGAGTCCTATAGACTCTTATCAATCCAAATAAATGCCCTACTTTGCACTCCCTGAATCTTTGGTTTGAAAGACTCAACGTTAAACATTTTATAATAAAAGAAATACCTCGTTCTTATAAATCATTCTCCGTTCATAGATCTGAAGGCATTTTATATAGGAGGCAAGTTTCATTATTCTCTTTTTTGGAGGTGGGGAAGCTGAGAACAGAAAGGTGACAGTAAGTGACAAAGCCAGAAATAGAATCTACATGTCCCATGTCTCTGCCTAGTGCACAGTCCATGAGATTCGTATTGTGGTAAGCATCACCTTTCTTTTGGTGGCCTGGTTTCTTTAGGATCTTCTTAAAACCATTGTTTTCTTTTTTCTTTTTCTTTTTTTTTATTTTTTTGTGGGGCGGGGGCTAGCTTTGACTGAGTATTTCTATGTAAGGTTTTGTTTGAGGGGTTTTTGTTGGTTTGGGTTGTAGGGTTTTTCCCTATATTTTCTTTGGAGACTGTTTTACTCACTATCATTATTTGTTATGAGCATTATTACCGCTCATTGCATTATTATTTTTTAAATTAGATTTTTGGATTTTGCGCCATCAAGGAGCAGACCTTATTTTGGGGCATTCATAGCCTAGTGGCAAAATTGGGTGATTCTGTCACTCCACTTACCATAAAGCTACTTCATTTGTTGTGTGATTCATTAAAATGAACACTAGGTTCAAGATAGGCTTTTTGAAGAGGGAAAACTAAGGGCACAGCTAATGAGCTTGCCGAGGTTTGCAAAATCTAATGCATTTCCATGTGTTGCTGCCGAGGTTGCTTTTTGCAGCAAGGCAGGCCGCTTTCTCTCTCTAAGGTCACTTCTTGAAATAATTGCTGACAATAACGGTGCAATAACAGCGTACGCAGAGTACAATTTATACATATCTATTCTACCATTCAACTTCAAAGCTTCTGCTTCCTCTCAGATAGCATCAAAGGACCCCTCTGAAGTTAATGACAATGCTAAGTCAAATTGTTTCTGTCTGAATAATCCAAAACTCTTACAAAGACATCTAGTCTCTGTTCATCCATTGTAGTTGTCTTACTTCCTGTAACTACTTTAAGGCCATTTTTGAGTCCACAGCTTGAATGTTTCCATTGGGCCTGCCATTTTAATATAAACATGACAACTTCTCTCAAGTGAGAAATGTACAATTTTAGGCTTGGTGAGGTATTCAGCCCTCTCTGGTTCTCTCTCGCTGACCTCTTGTAATGCATTTGCATAGATTATATATTTATTTCAATCTTTTTCAATTTTCACCTCTCAAATGCTCTAGATGCAATTCCAATTAATTAAATGATTGTTGAAATAAGTGGGCAATGTTTGGGGTCATGGAGAAGTTGTTATTTCCGGCCTTAAAATAAAAAAAAAATCGAATCCTTCAGTGTTATCTTGTTCATCACAGATATTAAAATGATTGCATATGTGCACAAGACCTAAAACAAAATGTAATTGAAAGCATCCCTAGCTCAGATGTGGAATAGCAAATCAGCCATGAGTTTATTAGCCCTGTTTAATCTCCTAGGACTCCCTTCCCTTTTACTGTTATCTTTTTAAATCTGATTTTAATCTACTTTTCCTTCAGGCATGTTATATGTGCTCTCCAAAGGGTGTTTCCTTGACACTGAGGTGTACATGTTATGAGACCTGGGAGAAATCTTCAGAATGAAACCCCAAACCGGGTGAAATTTGCCTAGTGTAGCCTATGGTTTCATTGTCAAAAAGTGATCTAGGGTACAGAAGTCTTCTGTATGAACCTAGAATTTGTGCCAAATGTGTAGGTTCAGATGAATTTTTAAACTCAATGGTCAGGACAAATTAAATGGATTTGACTTGATTTGGTGTGGAGGGAAGCATTATGGAAAAGTAGCAAACTCATATGGAGTTCCAGATAAGATAATTGCAATTAGAAAATGTATGGATGAAGACTTTTGCTGTACCATAAGAACTGATGGACAATTAAGTGACTTGTTCAAGTCACAGTTTGGTATAAGACAAGGGGGCATGAAATCATGGTCATTTTTCAGCATGGTTTTAAACTGGACATTAAGAATGTTAGACTAGTTGGAGGGCTAGACATTGGATGATTTGAATTAATCATGCTATTGTTTGTTACCTTAGAAAATTGGTATTGTTGACTTGAACTTATAATAAATACCAAAAAGACAAAGTCGTTGCACCATGAAAAAAGGGACATCAAAGTGTTGAAATGCAGCAGTGGTGACATCAGAAGGTTGGAGGCAGTAGAGATGAGAGTTCTTCAGAAGATGGTAGGTGTAAAGTGGAATAATTTTAAGACAAATGAAGAAGTTAGAAGGAGAATAGGATGTGAAGTCAGGATACGGGATTGGCTGCAATCAAAAAGATTATAAGAACATAAAAATGACCATAGTGTGTCAGACCAATGGTGAGGGACCTTGTCAAAGACCTTCTAAAAGCCCAAGTACACTATATCCACTGGATGACCCTTGTTGACATGTTTGTTGACCCCCTCCCTCAAGAACTTCTAATAGATTGATGAGGCATAATTTCCCTTTACAAAAACTGTGTTCACTCTTCCCCAATAAATCATGTTCATCTGTGTGTCTGATGGTGGAGACACTGCTGAAGACAACAGATGATAAGATGCCAAAGAAAATAATGTAAAACACAACCAAGGTCAGTCAGAGCTCGAGGCTGACCACTGATTAGATGGCGGAACATCGTACACGGGGACATGACCAGGCAGGGCTTACTAGAGGAATGAGCCATGGACAGCAATGAACAGTGACGCTGCCCTGCTCCCTGTGTCTGCAAAAGATGCTTTGGGATGAGAAGAGGAAGAAAAAGGTTAGGACTAAGTTTGGATTTTCAATTTTGGGTTAATTTCAACCCCAAACTCAAAGTGGAAACTGGATGTGAAAACCCCTGTGAACTGAAACCATACAAAATGTTCCAACCCTGTGAAGAGAAAGTGATATGCTTTGGAAAACTGTGTACCGTATAACCACCTCCTTGGTCCCAATTCTGCCTCCATTGAAGGCACAGTTGGGAGCAGGATTAAGCCCTTTAATTCTAATATAAATAATATTCAGACTCTTTGTTGAGCTGTTTCTATTGCTGTACATTTAGGATGAGATTTCAAAAAGCACTCAAGTGTTGGCCTAATTCTGCCCCCATTGAAAACAAAGGTAACATTTGAAAGATGTTCTAGTATGGAAGGCACTCACTAAGGACTTGGAGGGACTGGGTTCAAATTCCTGCTCTACTATAGGTTTCCTGTGTGACACGAGGTAAATCACTTAGGGTCAGCTTTTAAAAGGTATTTAGACACCTAAATGGTCTCCACTTGATATGGCATATAGGTGCGTAGCAGCATTTTCTAAAGCATCTATGTGCTTTCAATGGCTCTTAGGTGCCTAGGCACCTAGTGGGATTTTCAAACTTGCCTATCTTCATCTTTAGGCACATAAACACCTTTAGAAATGTAGCCCCATCCTTTTGCCCCAAACTAGATCTCTTCCACAACTTTAACCATTTTATCAATTGGAATTTTTGCTCAATTCAAAGCTTGAATTGTAGACAGTTTACAGGCATGTGATGCTGCTCTGTTTCGTTTCCAAAAAGTGACATGGTACTTAGAGTAATATTCACAGAAGACCGAATGCACACAATAAGCAGCCATCAAGTGGAGACCATGCTCATTAAAAGTGCCTTGAGGTCACTCGAGCAGTTGCATTTGAAGTTTCATTTTTATCTTCAGTGAAAGCAAGGTGATGGCAGATTTTGCTATGAATACAGCATTCAAGAGCTGAAGGAAGAAGTCACATTTATTTTGTTATGTGCTTGAACATAGCAAAAAGCACAAGGATCCTTCAGCCCACTTCACCAGATCACAGTGCAGTGTTCGATACTAAACTCATGGAAACTATCTCACTATTTCTTCCTCAGAATTTCTGAATCATTTAAAACAATACCCATTGGTCTGAATGATGCACCACAGCAACTTCTGATAGTATAGGTCTCTCTCCCTAAATTCATCTTGGCCTCAGTGTCAGAGAAGTCAAAGGTTACTTCAAATTCTGAATGGTTTGAAGGTGTATCCTCATAAATAAAATAAATAGTGATGCAACTGGAAAAGAGAAAAATGCTGCTATAAAGGTGATAAAAGGTGGTAGAAGTTCAGTGTCAGACAATTAAACATCACAAAGGCAAAGAGAAAACCTTTGTCTGTTTCTGATGGGATTTCCCCCCTTTTCTTTCCTGATTTTTTTTTCCCCACTGCCTTAAATGTTCATTGTCTCTCTCCTTCTCTTTCCTGGTTTTTGGTTTCTTTACCATAAGCTTTGTCTTAATTTTTTCCTTTACTTTTTCATTCTGTTAAGATACAATAAGCTTTAATGGAATCCCCGAATGCGGTTCTATATTCATGTTACCCATAGACACTACAAACCAAACAAGGGCAGGTAAGAACAAGCTTGTGCCGAACTGTCCACTGGCACATTTAGAATGATAGTTTCGGCTAGTGTAAAGCAGCCTCGCCTCACTGAAGTCAATGCAGATTTTCACCAACTGAGGATCTGGCCCATAGAGTAGATGGGCAATTTAAGTGTTGGTTTCTTTTGTCGAGAGTTTGCTTCTTTATTTATTCTTTTTCTTATGTTTCCTGTGGTTTTGCTCTGGTTTTTGCTCTAAGTTATTTTCCCTTTGTGCTAGGATTGTGTTTATTTTGTTTGGTCTTTCATCTCCTTTTGGTATTTGCTGACTATGAAGTTTACCTGGCTCTTTAAATGATCTATCTTTCAGTTGTATGTGGGTGTGAAAGATGGCTTTCCTTCTTTGTTTCTCTTCCAGGCTTGGGCCCAATTACAGCCCCCAGGATAGAAGTAACTCTCATTAAAGTTATTGGGAATTGCTAATCCAGCAGGGGAGTAAACTTGGCTCTTTGTGTTAGACGGGTGTGTTCACACTCTTTCTAGTACCTCTCCTAACTCTTCTGACTTAGACTCTCCCTTGGATCAGAAGGCATTCTCCTTTCTATGTACAAATCTTGTTTGCCTTCTATGGTCTCTAATAATTCAGTCTTCGTCTCTTGCATGTCAGCCAGTCCTTCTTAAACTGAGGATACCTGCCTGTTTGCTTGCTGTTCCTTCTCACTCATGGAATGACCTGAAATATTTTCTGATCAAAGCTGCAACAACTGAGTTCTGGTGTAGGAAAATCAGGCTTTGGGTAGGCACAAATGATAAGGGATGCTAGTCCAGCTCCTGATTCATCAGTTGGCTTCAAATCAAGGGTCAGCCCTACAGCAGGTTGACTGATTTGACTCCAATATCTATTCATGTTGCAACAGCTTGGCTGGAGACCTCTAATAAATATTTAGTGCCAAATCATAATTAACTCCATTGACAGTCTGACACAGATTCTCCCTTTGGGGAAGCACAGGTTGGGAGGTGACACAGAGAAGTGATAGGCAGCTAAGTAAGATCCAGGTACTTTCCATTTGGATATTTCAACTGTCTCATCCCCTTGGGAAGGTTTAAAATTAAATTCTCAAAATCAGCATGTATGGTTACCAGGGGCGCTGGAATGGGGGGGGGGCCAGGAGGCCATGGCCCTACCACTTTTTACCGACCGTAAGGATGAATGATGGGGAGGAAGGAGGGTAGGGAAAGGGTAGCACAAGGGCAGGGGTTCAGAGGGAAGGGCGGCATGGCAGGGTGGGGCCACAGTTTGGGTTCCCATGGGGCCCCCTCTCCCCCACTGTTAGGAAGATTCCGCCCAGCCGTGATAGTTACCCTAGCTGTAAAGTGAAATGAAGATATTTTCATAATCTTGGTAGGTAACTTTTGGACAGTAATATTCTCAAACGGGAAAAGAAATTCTAGATCCCTGCACTGTTCATAGTGCATATACAAATAATAAATAGACACTAATTTCACATAATCAAAGCATTTCAGACTTTGATCCAAATTCGGCCCTCAAGTACAGCTGTGTGACACCACTGAATGCAATGGGGTTGCATGAATGAAAGAAAAAGTAGAATTTGGTCCTTTATATAGAAATCAGTTAACAAAATGCTGCCTCCTCTGAAGTGTAGTGTGGCAGCTGTCTGCCAGTGCACCATAACAATAATACAAAACAGGGTAAGACATAAACAAACTGACCACACATCATTATCAGCAGAATATCAGTTTTTGGCGAACACATACAGAGACTGCTTCTCAGTTCAGAAGACACTAAAGTTTCTACTCCTGCATTATAGTTGTTTTGCAATTAATCTGTCACTTTCATAGATACTGATTTAGAACCCTAACCAGAAATAAATTATGTATATTACACAGATTTTCTCTTTTAACAATGTTACTTACTCTGAATGCTACCTTGTCTACTTTTCCCCCCAGCAAGTAGATGCATATTCTTGAATACGGGTTACTCAACTTGCAATGGGACAATCAGCCTAAACACGTTGCAGCTGTCCCCAGCTAGGTTAACGAACATATGGAAAAGAGAACAGCTGGCAGAAAATGCCAGTTCACAAATGCAAAACTCAAACATACCTATCTGTATAGATTACTGGGACAGGTGAACTAATTCAGGGAAAAGAAAAGCCAGCCCAAAAATTTCCTTCAAATTCAAACTGAACTTGAATTTTACAAGGGCTAACAGTTGAAATTTTTTGTGCATGCCTCCATGCCACCAGGTTTTGGTCAGGGCTGGAATAGACATTACAAAATACCTTAGAAAAACCTTTAAAACTATACCTATTTCATTAAACATTCTAGCTGAGCACCTGAAGATCCCATTGACTTCATTTGCAATTGTGGATTCTTTAACATATAAACTCTTTGGGGAATGGATTTACTTTGTTGTAGTTTCCCTGCTGGACAACAATACAGACTGATAATGCTATATAAACAAAATAGATAATACAGAATCAGATGCAATTACTTTAGGTGCTGCGTAAGCAAGGGTTACTGCCATTGACTGTGCAGCTCAGACTTGGGCAGGTAGGCAGCAACAGCCCCTTTGTGGAAAATACCATGTTGAAGTATTTCACATACAGCCCTATGATCAGGGATTTGCTCTGAAAGAATTCCGGCCTGACTTTCAAACCAAAGAGGTTTGGAGAAGAAAGGAAAAGCTTCAAAGTAGTAGCTGATATTTTGTATGCGTATCCAAACCAACCCCGCCAAACCTTGTGCAGCACTTAGCGCAGTGGGGACGGGATTATCATTGTGGGCTTTGGGTGTTACAGTAATAGAAATTATTGTTAACAATAATCCCATCTCACTCACTCCCTGATTGTTCACCTCTAGCTGGTTAGGTTCCAATATGGCCTAACCATAGGTATACTAGGTATACTAGAGTTTCTAGTATACCTCCCTACAATTCCATCGTCAGTTTCCACTGGATGAGGTATTCTTCACTGCCTTGGCCTAAACTCTTGCATAGTACTGTTTTGTGTAGTTAAACAGATATTTGTATTTCTTCCCAGAGATGACTGCATGTCACTCATGGATGAAGTGACCTCTACTATAGTTTGCTTATGGTACTCTAAGGACCTAATCCTGCTAAGATTTATGAACATCACTGGGTCATCTATGAAGTCACCCCCTTCAAGTCCTTGTGACTATTCAAGAATTAAAGTTAAATGTGTGTATGTCATTGCGGAATTGGGGCCTAAGGCTGTAACATGACTTGGGATCCTTTGGTATGAAAGGAATTATATCAATGTGTGAGAGAATGTGACAAAGATTCACTCTTTGCAGTAACTGTGATGGATGTGGAGCTGCTCTGATAATGTCTGAATAGTGTCAGTACTTTTGGGGATGTTTGCAGTACGGCTATCCTGGGCAGTTGGGGGAACAAGCAGGAAGGCAAAACAATAACTCCAGATAAGGCACTCTCTTTCCCCCAGAAAACACTTGGGGTATTTTTACAGGACAAGGGAGAGCAGCTGGCCCCAATGAGATTGGCTTAACCTTCCACTGAGCCTATCAAACTGCTTTACGACAACAGGGCCCAAAAGCCTGGAAACTGAAAAAACAAAGGACTCTGGCTGGATAAAAAAAATGACTCACTCTCTCGGTGGGGGGAGGCAGTTATTGGGGAGTTGTTCAAGGGGAAAAGAGTGACACACACAGAAATCTGCTGGGGTGTCTGAAGAAGATAAGCTTGCCTAGGTTTCCATCAGGTGATGGTAACTCTCTAGGTAAGATAGACATGCATATAAACTGTTCATTGTTTTAAAATCCTTGTATCATCATGCTTTACTTCTACTGTTGAGATTAAACACTGCTATGCTTTAAGAAGGCTGTCTATCACAGTATTCACCACTGGTCACAGACTCCTGAAGGGAAGAACCACAGGTACCTGAATCCAATATGACTTAATGGGTAATCACATTGACCCACAGTAGCCCCGGATAGGCAAAGGCACCTAAAGGGATGCATTCAGAGAGACCAGAAAGGGGACAAATGTGCAACTAGCCCTGTAACTCTGACCTTAGCATTCTGGGGGTACTATTTTTTTTCCAAACACTGCCTCTTTTTTAAATGTGCATAGTGCACAGCATTGGCTATTTCCGTTAACACTTGCACAGTCAGGCTGGGTAATGGTGCAGAAGGCTGCCTTGCAACCTGTTGTCTCATTTTTCTTCTGGAAAAGAGAACCTGAGGTATTTATCTTAGTCATTGAACCACATCAACATGAGCCCCACCCCATCCCCAGCCAGATTTTCACTTATTTTTGCTATGCTTTGACACAACAGAAGCATACTTTGCACCCCAGCTGACCCTTTCTCTCACTGACTATTACTAGTGGTTATTAAGTATCAGAGGGGTAGCCGTGTTAGTCTGGATCTGTAAAAAGCAACAGAGAGTCCTGTGGCACCTTTAAGACTAACAGAAGTATTGGAGCATAAGCTTTCGTGGGTGAATACCCACTTCATCAGACACATGGGTTATTAGTAGTTATTGTTCACACTACAGGAGTACCGACAGGCTCCAACCAAGATCAGAACCCAATTGTGCTAGGAAGACACACATTTTTAAGTCCCTGCCCCGAAGAATTAGCTACAAGGGAAGGATTATTATCCTTGTTTCACAGAGGGAAAACTCGGGCACAGAGATTTCTATTTTCTCTTAGACCACATGGGGTGTCTGACACAGAGTCATGAACTGAACCCAGTTCTTCTGAGTCCAGTCTAATGCCTTGACCCCAAGGCCACCCTTCCTCCCATCCTATATATGCTCTGTGTGTGGGAGGAGAGAACATTGGGGTGCACATTAAACACAACTGTTCCAGTGAACATTTTTGTGGATTTATTTACTTTACACTTGGTCTGTGATGACAGAGCAATAGCACTCTTCTCTCTCCTAGTTCCACCCCTCTGGTGCACCTTGTTTAATATTCTTGATGACAGAAAGGTCCTTGAGCCTTAAAACATCTTTTTCAATACATTCACAATTAAATGACATACACTTTTTGTTTATAATATCCAAGGGCAGGAGTTTGGAACGATAAAGAAATAATCTCAATATACGCATAAACTGAGCTGGACCTACAGGGCACCTCTCCAATTACCACAGACCATTAGTTTAGCATTTCAAAGACCTTGCAAAAATATTGACTCCTTAAGGAAAAAGTCCTTCTCGTCATCTCTCAAGCAAGGCTCAACACTGGTATCTGCAGTGGTGCTGAAATGCAGTTTGGTCCTGTCTGTTGTAGTTAAACCTTTTCATCATTGATTCACCTTCAGCCACTTCTGGCACATTACCCAACGTTTTCTAAACCCAAAGCTCTTGGCATCTTTACTCTTTGCAAGGTGGTGTCAGGAAGTAAATCAATTGGGCACAGCACGTCCATCTGATACATGGCTGGTCTAAATAACACCAACAAGAATGTTTTGTGTTTTCATTTAAAGTTTTTACTTAATTTAGTCTCAAGCACTTACACATGTCCGCAAGAGGTTAGCAGAACACCTCAAAAAACAATAATTACTAACATCTGCAGTGGTTTTTGAGTGGTTGCCCCCTCCTCTGGCTTGCCTTGGTAATGCTAAAGTTCCTGCAAAGGTCTAGTGGCTAGCTTAGCTGCTTTTAGCAATGAGAAAATTAATTGATATTCCAGTTACTGGCAGTGGGCTAAAAGCATTAGGCAGTCTGCTGGTTGTCAAGATCTCCCCCTTACATACACTGTACATTTTTAAAGTATAAACACTGCCTTTTGGTACCACATTTTAATTATTTCTTGGGCCTGTGGAGACTTCATAAATTATTGCAGGTCATGGGCCAGATTGTCTTTTTAAGCCAGTATACTGTATAGCTAAAGCAAACTCTTTTATATGCATCTATTCATGCTTCACCTCACTGTAGTAAGCACCCTCTGAGAATTATTGCAAAGGCAGTGCAATATATACAGGGAAGGTACTTCACAAATTAAGAGCAAGTGTCAGATCCTCAGCTGCTGTAAATTGACTGACCCTGATTTATACCCGCTAAGGATCTGACCCATAATGTATGAAATGTGGCCAAAATGTACCTAAAATTACACAGTATCTGTATTTGCTAATGGTCCTACTGACTAGCAAATATCCACAGGTGTGGAAATCATACTTATAAAGCACAAAAGCCACCCACATAGTTTAGAAACAAAGCAATTTATCAGCAATAGCTGTCTCCATTCCATCAAACAAATGTTCCCAAGCTATCTGTTGTTGTTAATTCAGAGAGTGGAGAACAATAGAAAACCTCCTGAATAATATCAGTGTGTTACCTGTGGAAGCTACTTCAAAGAACAAACAAAACAGACATTGCAGTGCATTGCAGTAGGCTTGTCATCATTGTAAACAAATCCTCTCTTGAGAGGATATAGGTAATGGAACCTTCATGGATGTTTCCTAAGTACCTGAAGGCAAGCCCAGGCACTGTATGTTTGTCAATGGTCCCTTTTTTAAAGGGACTGCCCCATTATTGATATTTAGCATTCCACACAAAAGTTATCTAATGTACTTATGTACTATGGTAATGAGGGCCTTGATCTTTTATGTGTTCATCCTCAACACTCCGTGAGGTAGAAAAGAGTTATTAACTCCATTATACAGAAAAGGAACTGAGGCAAAGACAAAGTGTGACTTGCCCAAGGTCATGCAGGAAGTCTGAGCCAGAGTAGGGAGTTGAATCCATATCTCTATGTCCTAGGTAGGGGTGGGAAAATATTCGGGTTCTGATGCTCAGTATGTTGTAATCTCTCGTTCCCTCTTCATTGCTAGTCTGTTTGTTCGGGTCTTTTTGTGTTTGTTTGATTTATTTTATTTATTTATTTACAGAAAACTGCCTTGTTTTTTTTCCAGAAGTTTTTCCAGTGTTTTTTTCCAAGTATTTTTGATACTTGTAGATGAGACTGGCCATTTACCCAAAGACACACTAAAGAGATCAAAAGCTTGTTTCTTATCACATTATCACTATGCCAACTTCTATTGTCTTCTTTCTTTGGCTTTTTTAGCCAGTCAAAAGGCTCAAAAGAAATGATCTCTGATATATAGATTGGACTTTCAAGTAAATCATATCTTTTTTTTAAAAAAAGCAAAACAGACGTACGTTCCAGTTAGTGTAGCCTTAGATTTCATTATGAGGTCATGGAAATGTAATTGTTTTGTCAGACTTTTGAAGGGAAAGATATTCCTATGGCTGAAGCCGAAGACTGGGCATCAGAAGAACTGCATTCATTTGCAGGTTTTGGTATAGAATTTGTAACATTGTCTGTGACCTTGAGCAGGTCAGTTAAGCTCTGTGCCTCAGTTTCCTCTTCTGTAAAATGAGACTAATTATATTTACCTTCCTCTGTAGAATGTTGTAAGGTTTAAGCTATTAACATTTGAGATCTTCAGCGGGAAAGTGATTTTATATTGATATTGCTGCAGCACCTAAAGGTATGTCTACACATACAAGACTTGGGCTTGTGGGACTCACGCTAGCTCTCTAAAAAACAGCTGTGTAAACAGTCTTTGGAAGCTGCAGTTCAGACTGGCCCTCAGGCTCTGAAGCCTGGAGAGGAGGTGGGCGTCAAAGCCTGTGCTCCAACGTCCAAACACTGTGTACACAGCTATTTTTATCATATTAGGACATCTCTGAGCTAAGTGCTGTGTAAACACAGAACAAAAAGATGGTGCCTGCCCACAAGAGCTGGTCCCGGGGACACAAACACCCATGCATATAACTTTATTCATGAGTTGTTCCACTAACTTCAATGGGACTACTTATCCATGTACTTAAGTGTATGCCGGACCGGACCCATTATGTAAAAACTGTTTCTAATTCACTTTTTGAAATCTAGGCGCTTCTTGACTTAAGATTTTCTTCACTGGAGAAAAAGGAGACTGATGTGGAGCAGCTATATATGCAAGATCATTAAGGCAATAGAAGCGATTTCATCCTAGATTCCAGAAGAAGGCAAAATATAGCTTTGTATTGGCATGCAATTAATCAACATGTGCCCTCTGCTATTCATGGCATCTAGTAACATGTTTCTCTTGTCTTGATTTATGTATGTGTATATATTATTCCTTTTAAAAAATAATACTGTATGTATATAAGTGTCTGGTAGTTTGAGTTAAATGTCTTTTTTCCCCTTAACCCTAGATCCACCTTCTACCAAGCTAGGGACCTGTTGGCACTTTGCAGTAAACACTTAGCGCTGATCCATTGTAACTTGCTCAGTTAAGTCCCAAAACACATTTCTGTGAGGAACTTGTGATTTAAGAGGGGGTGGGGAGAGATGGATGTTGAAAAACTGCTTAGCTGAGCCTGACATTTTACTTTTTAAATATTAATTATATTGTGGGCTTCTTCCTATTTACATACTTAAGTGTTTGCTTGGGACATAAATGGTATTAAATTGTCTTGAGAAAGCCACAGAGCAGCTTTGTTAGATAAAACTTCTTGCAGCTGGAAATTTTTGGCAATTAATATTATGAATGCTAATGGCATGGGGACTGGGGGGAAGTTGCTTCCAGGTTGCTACTTATCTCTGTGAAATGAAAGAAAATGTCAGAAGTGGTGGGCCTGCTGAGAGCATCACTTCTGGGATGAAAAGAGGTGGCAAATGCTAAAATTACCATATTTATGGACACTGTAGAATTTTAAGATCTGAATGAGTTTGCTCATAAATATAGTTTACTGTAAATACTAAAGAAGACTTTTTAAAAAAGTGAGCGCTTCAGTATTCTCAGCGATATATAGATAGTAAAAACCCTGCTACCTAATGCATTTCTGCTTATGAAAGAGATGTCTGAGCTGCAAAATTTGAATATTACTCCAGGTCCAAACTTTGAGGATGTGGTAAGCCAGAGTTATGGTTCAACCTTGTATCGATTTGGGATCGGCCATAACGTTTAAAGTCTGAGTTGCTTATCATCTTCCAGCTCCTTTGTTCACTCAGGCAGCACAAAGGGGTTGGACAGCAGCTGGATCTGGCCAGCTAAGTGCTCTGGGGCAGGGTAACTCTTAGTGACAGAGTTGGTGTACTCTTGCTTGTGCCATCTCCCATGACTTGGCCCTCGATGGGGAGGGCATAGTGCCAGAGTACTAACCCCTCTAGTTTTATGGCTCCACAGAGACTAACTGGCAGAACTTAGAGCAGCTCCTATGCTGCTCTATCCTGCCCCAGGATGCGGTTGGTACAGATGCACCATGAAAATCAGTGAATCAGATCCCCTCTGCTTTCAACCTCCTCCCATCTCCTGTGCTAAATGGATCTGGGCACACTAGAATCTAGATCCAAATTTTCCAAATTGCAGGGGTGTTCAGATGTAGGAATTTAACTGGGCCCACCTAAGCTTTTCATTAAGTCCTCACTAATCCTTCATTCCCCAACATGAACGATTAGTATAATGATTCAAGTGTCTTTTTCATTTTTAAACCCCTCAAAGCAATTTAAAAGCTGCATGCAGTTAGTAGGGGCCTGTTGCCTAGTAGAATACCATCCAAAGCCATATGTTTTGCTCTAGCAACACAAGAAAAACCCACTGATATCAATGACAGCTACCCATAGAGACAGAGTAGTAGATGATTCCCAATGATCAGGGCCACTTCAGAGAGGAAGGGTGGTTTTGTGCTTTTGAATATGATCAAAAGGCACTTATTGGGGCGCAGGAGATCTAGGTTCAGTTTCTCTCTCTGCCAAAGACTTCCTATGTAACCTTGGGCAAGTGACTTTCTCTCTCTGTGCCTTAGCTTCCCTTTATCAGATGAGGATAACAATACTATCCGTTCTTATACCCAATGACTATTTCGATTGTAGACTCTTCAGAACATGGTTGCACAACACCCAGGACCAGTGGGACCCTGATGTTTGTTGGTACTTCTAGATGCTGCTGTAATGTAAATAAGAACGATAAAAGCAAATTTGAGGCCTTCTATACAGCCTCAGCAGAAGTTCCAAAAATGCAGTACTCTTTGTCATGAGTAGAGGAGGAGGAGTGGGCAGAAACAAGGTCAGACACCCTCCTTTGTTTGTTTCAGTAGGACAACTGTGATTTCTTTTTTTCCTTTTGCACAGTTTTATTCTCTTTCTTTGCTATCAATAAATAATATAAAAAGGGGGCAGTTTTGCCTCTCCAGGCAAAACAATGACTCAACTTCCTAGAAATGTTTTTTTTCTGTTCTGGAAGATGATGATACTAGTTCTCCTCTAAACTTTCCACTCTAGCCCAGTGTCAAACGGATGAAAAATTATGTGCAAAAATGGGTTTTAAATTCCTATATCATGCCAGGGTTTTGAGACCAGTTTTCACATCCTCAGAATTTTGCTCTGTGCCCACTTTTGAGGGACAGAGTCTTTCATATGACTGGCTGCTGAATTCCACTCCTAGTTCAACTGGGAGTTCTATGGTAGCCATGTTTGGCAATTTTGTCTTGTAGAGAGAAGATAGGGCGCAACAGAATACCGAGCCAGTCACACATCCCAGATGCTTTATACACACAAACTCAGACAGTAGATCAGGGTGGAATGGAACTGGCTAGGAATCTATGCATTCTAGTTCCACCTGGGGACGTGACAGAAAGATCTGTACTAGGTTTTGTACATCTGTACATCTGACTGTTTGACCAAGGTGGAGCCAAGCTGAGGTGTCATTGTTATCAGCAGTCACCAAAGAGGGCAGCTGCTGCCAATTTTTTTCCTCTGAGTGGACAGCTGTATACACGATGGTGCAATACAAAGGTTTCACTGACACTTTTAATACTGGGACTATCCCAAATTCATGCCAAAATGCTTTTGTAAGTGCCAAAGCACACAGTTCTATATCCACTACTATCATTTATATCTATCTGAGGTTTCAGGAAGGCTACAAATGAGGGGATGGTGATAGCTTGGTGAACTGAGATAGGGAAACCATTCCACACCTAAGGTAGCATGTAAATGAAGAGCGCCTCTGAGTCCAGACTGGGATTGCTGGTAGAGCAAAGTGGGAGGAAGGATTGAAACATGAGATAGGTGATGGATGCCATCTTGACTGACACACTGGGGAAAGAGACAGGGACCTCCAGAGCTAAAAACATGAGCTAAAGAGCCAAGTCTCTCCAGCTGGGGCTGTAAAAACCTCACTTTCTCTGTGGATCAGGCATACAGGGGGACGTGTAACACACACTCACCAGTGGGTTACAGTAAGATCTGGAATATATGCCGAAAAGGAGTTGTAGAGAACCTAGTAGGTGATGACTTTTGGAAGGTAGATAATGGATACCATAGCAGGAGTTTCCTTGGTTACTTTTGCACAATAATTTCATATTTTTACCTCTGGTACTAAACTGTTATAGATTAGATGTACATGATTAAAGGTTTTCAGATCCAGTCAGAAATTCAATTTGAAAGCTTTGAAAAAAAATTGAACAGAATCCTGACAGCACTTGTTCTGTATCTGACATGGCTGCATCAAAGCATTACATGGTATAGAATTTTAATAGCTCATAAAAATAGCTCAGATGTGCTTTTTCCTTTTCTTCCTCACTGACTGAGCTTTGTTTTTTTTTCTAATATGCTAAACTTTGATATATGTTAATTTATTTCTTTGCTTTAATTTGACTGTGTAATTTTGTGTTTGGGGATCTCCACACCACACTACCCAAATACAAATGTATTCATTTAAACTTTGTATCTCTTCTAGGACTGGATAAACTGCAGGAATGTGCAAAGTAACCAAACTTGCTCTGATAGTGCTGTGGCATATTTTGTTACTCCTCACTGCACATTGATGGGCGAGTTACCTGCCTAGCTGTTATGCATATATTAGAGTACCCAGATTTTACAGAATATACTTGTACTATTTCTAATTAATTTACACTTTTGTCACTTTTTTTTCATATCTAACTAATAGAGGCAGAGAGCAAATAAAAACCATCACCTCAAAGTCCTACATAGAAATCATAGAAATATAAGGTTGGACGAGACCTCAAGAGGTCATTTAGTCCATCCCCCACTCAGGCATGATGAAATATAGATGTTCACTTCCCACCCCTAGTCAGAAATGTATGGACTACATGTGACTCCTCTACCTATTTAAGGTATTGACGTGTACCCTCAAGAAAGATTTGGGTACATCTAAAGTCATGGAAGCTCACTGCCCAATATGAAAATTGGGCCTATTTTTGAACGACCTCCCATTTGAACAATTATTCATTTTCTTGTGGGGGAATTGCCATAGTATTCCCCACATCATTCTTAGAATTACATTTCTGAAACTCAATACATTAATTAAATAGCAGCACATTGCTTTAAGAAAAGGGGCGACCCAGATATGTTCTGCAGTTTTCCCTGCTGAGGGCACATCTAGCTCCTTTTGGAACCCAAAGAAGTCCTACTGATCTTGTAATATTCCTACAATCTCAAAAAATCGAAAATTTCCCTAAATCATGTTGCTCATGACCATTCCATTCTAGGTGTGCGCGTGCCCACGTGGGCAGTTGTCAGAGACTTTTGCCTTAGCAATACCCGTAGAGCCGGCTGTGGCGACCCCTTGAGTGCTGCGCTCATGTGTCGGTATATCAGGTGCCACCGGCCTACACCCTCTCAGTTTCTTCTTGCCAGCAACTCCAACAGAGGAGCAGGAGGGCAGGAAATGGAATGGGCATGAGCACCACATCTCGAAGAACAACAGTTACGAAAGGTCAGTAACTGTTTTTTCTTCAAGTGCTCATGTCAATTCCATTCTAGGTGAGTCACAAGCAGAATCCTTGGAGGCAGGCTCAGAGCCATCCCGTGCTTGCTGGGTGATCGCCTAATGAGATGCGAACGTGTGGATGGAGGACCAGGTAGCAGCCCGACAGATCTCTTGGATCAGCACTTGCACCAGGAAGGCTGTCAATGACGCCTGCACCCTAGTCAAGTGGGCCATCATGATCGCCAGCAGGGGCACTTTCGCCAGTTCATAACAGTAACAGATGCAGGCCGTAATCCAAGATGAAATTCTCTGGCCCGACACCGGGCAACCCTTCAGCCTGTCTGTGATAGCAATGAACAACTGCGTTGACTTACAGAATGGCCTCGTTCTATCTATGTAGAAGGCTGGCACCCATCTGACGTCCAGGGTATGTAGCCTGCATTCCTCATCCATCGCATGAGGTTTTGGACAGAAGACCAGAAAGGATACATCTTGACCTGTATGAAACTGGGAGACGACCTTGGGCAGAAAGGCCGGGTGTGGATGCAACTGGACCTTGTCCTTGTAGAAGACCATATAGGGAGGCTCCGAGGTGAGCACCCTGAGCTCAGACACCCTGCAGGCCAAAGTTATAGAGACCAAGAAATAAACCTTCCAAGAGAGAAACAGGAGGGAGCATGAAGCCAAGGGTTTGAAGGGAGGTCTTATGAGCCTTTCCAGTACAAGAGTCAGGTCCCAAGGGGGAACTGGGTCCCGGACATACAAGTAGAGGTGTGCCAGACCTGTTAAGAACCGCACTGTCATAGAATGAGCAAAGATCAACCTGCCTTGGAACGGAGGGTGGAACGCCAAAATGGCCACCAGGTGAACTCTTATTGAAGACAGCGACAGGCCCTGGAGCTTGAGGTGCAGCAAATAGTCTAGGATGTCCTGCAGCAGGGCCACCTCGGCCCAAATTTGCTGATCCAAGGCCAAGCACATGAACCACTTCCACTTCGCCAGGTAGGTTGCTCTGATGGATGGCTTTCTGCTGCCCAGAAAGACCTGTTGGACACCAGCAGAGCATGCCCGCTCGTCCGTGCTCAGCCACACAGAATCATAGAATCATAGAATATCAGGGTT